>NC_133661.1:72269518-72562069 GCF_037893015.1 Macrotis lagotis | reverse complement strand
ATCTTTCAGCAAATATTTATCTAGTCTACCATGGGCAAAGCACCATCCTCATGGAATTCATAGACACTAACATTCTAGTCCTTCAAAGCATCTGTTTTATAGGAACAGTAGTATAGGTGAATAATTTTTATCTTTTAATCTAAAAAAGTCACCCATAATGTGATATTTTCTTAGATCAGTTCAAGTTGCCATATAAAATTATAAGCAACTCCAGACTTTGAACGGTTCCAGAACTCAGGAGCAATCTATTGTATTGTAACTCTTACCTAGTCAAGAAATGCTGATCACTTCAACATCTCTGATTAGTGGTCATCCCCCATTCTTTACTTAATGACTTTCAATGAGAGAGAAAAATCTGCCTGGAGAAGCAATTCATCTGACTTCTAGATAGCATTAAATATTTCATTCGTTTCTTGTGTTCCCCATAAGATACATATTATCTCCATCCTTGCCTTTTCAGAGAGAGAAGCTGTGTTATCTCTAGTTGTTGGAATCTCTAGTTCCCTTCAATGCTCATCTTGTGACATATCCTTTATGAGAACTTTACAGATTTTTCCCATTTATTAGTGCCTCTCCTCGATGACTTTGTATTCTATAGATATTCTCTATTCTGCTGATAATATGTAAGGTTGGTGAAGACAGACACTGCTTCAATTTTATATTTGTATACTCAAAAGTGTCTGCACTTATTACATACCAATACTGGTGGCTAATTGCTTGCTTGAGATATTATTTATTTATTTATTAGTTCTCTCTACCCTCTCCCATTATACAGTGAGGTTTTATATTAAGCAAATTCATAGTTGTATAAAGAAAGAAATTCAGACAAGAAACAAGAGATCTAATAAAAATCACAGCATTTTTGGAGTTAATACAACCCTTCCGCCAAACGCTAACAACCCTTACCAATATTGACAATATAGTTTTGGACAAGTTTCTGGTCCAACCTAATGGGACAGAAAGAATCCCTGACTCCCAAGTACACTATATCCCATAAAGGCAGAAAATCAGTTTATAACTTCAGAAAAATGAGAAACAACCAGAAGAAAAAAACCCTGGATCTCTGTTTCCCAACTTCAGTGAAGCTCCCAAGATAATTTGCAAACAAATGTAGACTCCACATCTAATTCTAGCAAACGATAACTGAGTTAAAACATATCTTGGTAGCAAGTCAGGCACTTAGGGAGACACATTAGCTCTGGGCTACCATTACTGCAAAGCAACAGGAATGAGCTCAACAGCTCCCTGGCGGCCTTCCAGAGCAAACTGGTCTCCCTCAGCACCCACATGACTGGGCAGTGACTTCAACATGGGGAGAGCTCAGTGAGCATTGAGTATAACTCTGTTAAATAATCTTAAACAGTATTTATCATTTATGGTCTCTCTTGATAGCACGATTCAGAAACGATATTAAATCTGTAAAACATCATAATGGCTTTGTACATTTCTAATTCTGGATATTCTATCATATTTCCCAAGGGCTGCCTCTCAAATAAGGTATCTGTGGGTTAGCAAGCTAACAATATACTCACTTAAGGAAATGTGATGTCCTTTTTTTTCAGTTTTGACAATAGAACATCCAAACCAAATAAAACAAAGAGATCTCCTATCATTTGGGTATCATTTTCAATGAAAGAGGTGAAATCCTTATATTTAATCAGTACAATTCAAAATTCCTAAACTGGGAGGTCATGGTATATCAGTTCCCAAAAAGAAAAATGTGATATGGCCCAAATTGTATAAGAGGGGAATTTTTTGATCTCTCTGCAACTATGTAACATTCAAATCTGACCAAATACATATAACTTTTCCAAGTATGTATTCTGTTATTCAATTCCTTTTTTTTGTTTTCACCATTTACGTAGTAATATATCATATAACTTATTATGTCCAATGGGACAGTAACTACAGCTTTCTGAATAATATTTTCCAAGTTTTTACTACAGAACTGGGGGGAGGGGTTCAATTGTCAATGGAAATGGGGTAGAGGGGACTATGCCCTACATTTGAGAGTACACCATTGGATAAAAACCAACTATTCGAAAAATATTTACAAATGGCTACAAAATATTTCAGACATTGTTCCAAGAAAAATGAAACAAACCATATCCTCAAAGAGTTTATCATTTATCCCTGTAGGCAATTTTTCATATGCAAAAATGTATGTATTCATATATGGAAGTGGTTTTGCTTTGGAAAACTATTGATTAAAAGCTCAGTAGGATTCAATAGTGTAACAAAGTCAACAAAGGAATCCATAGATTGGCAGAATCCAGGAAAAAGAAGGCAATAATTTCACTCTACTCTGTGATGGTCAAAACATACATAGAGGACATGATCTGCAACACAGTAGAATATAAGCATCTTAAGGCAGGAGTTCTTTATTGCTTTATCTTTTTATCCCCAGTGTCTAGGACAAGCAAAAATATGATTGGTGGGATTGTTTTGAATCCAGAAGGCAACTTGAATGGGGAAGTATCACCAAAATATTTCACAGGAAGATCAGCTGAAGTAACAGGATGTTGACCTAAAGAGAAGAAGCCTCAAGGGGCCATCAGAGTTCTTTTAAGCATTTGATAGTCCATCACAGTCAAGACAGATTCAATTTATTCTGAGACACTCTAGATAACATGGGACCAATGGGTGGAAATTAGCTGAAAACAAATATCCACTTAAATATGCCAATAATGAAAGCTGTCATGTAATTTAAAAAAAGAGAGAGCATTGGAATTGAAATCAGAAAGCCTGTATGTTTGAGTCATGGTTCCCAAACATGCGTGCATACCAGACATGTGACTCTGGACAAATCACCTTAAACTATTTCCTCATCTACAAAATAGGAAATATGGTATTCCTACTACCAACCTCACGAGGCTGTTATGAACAGAGAGTTTTGTAAACCTTGCTTGTTGCCTGTCCTCAAACAACTAAGTCAGGAAACTTGTGAACCTCAGTTTTCTCGTCTTTCAAGTTGAGATTATGTACCTCATAGGAATAATATGAAAATCAAATCAGATAGTGTATATAAATTGCTACTTGTAAAGTTTTATAAACGTCACTTAGTAGTAATATTATATCATTGATCAAAGACTAAAGGGAGAAATATGCACATGCATGTATTGATAGTTTAAAAATTTTACATGTGTGTACTAAAAATGAATAATTGATATTTTATCAATAATTAATGTTAAGAGGAAATATGAAATAGTAATAAAATTAAATATTAGATTTTAAGGAATAACAGTCTATAGGGGACAGAAATGGAATCTCTTTTTTTCTATTGTTTTCTCTCCAGATCACATGAAAAGAAGTATAACAAATGTCTTTGAACAGTTTTGGGGGGGTTGGATAGACCTCAAAGAGTCCATCAGAAAACCTGGGTACTAATTCTGCCTCCTTGACTGTATGACCCTGTTTTAGGCATTTCATACTGGATGGACTACAGGAGATCCTGGAGATTTCCTCTATCACTAAATAAATGAGTCCATTATCGGAGATGATTTCAGACTGCTCTCAGAAACAAATGTACCACTAGTAGTAAGCATGAAAAGATATGGAAAATAAATGAATGCAATTCAAAAATAAAATGTCTATTTTCAATAATCTGAAAAACCAGTAATTTCTCAAAATTGCTGTCTCTTTACATCTGCAAAATTCTCTTTTTCCTCTCCTTGCTCCAATTCTCACCATTAAACAAGTGCTATCAATTTTACTTCTCTCCTATCCAGCTCCTCTCCACTCACATGATTGTTAAAAAATGGTCCTGGCCATTTCACCTGGACTATTGCAGTGACTTAATTGAACTTCTTGCTTCTGGTTCCTCCTCCCAACTATCCTCTAGCTACAAGCAATCCACAACACTCCCCAGGGCTATCTGAATCAGATTAATATGTAATTGAGAAATATCTAATAAAATAAATTAAAATACAATAAAATATAGATCATATTACATCTTAAAACTGTCAATACGCAGTCTGCAGGGATTCTTATATATGGAGTAATGACCCTTCCTCCATCTCTGGATGAATTTGACACTATCACTCTATAATTGACAATCTTACTAATCTGATCATATCACTTCTTTCTCCAAAAATATTCAAGCATTCTCTATCGTCTCCAGAATAAAAACCTTTTTCTTCTAGTATTTAAAGTACCTGCTTCATAGTACCTACCTCCTTTCCTAGACTTATTGGACATGCAATTCCTTTCATACACTCTAGGTTCCTGCCAATCTAGTTCTCTTGCTGCTCCCTGAACAACACTTTAGTTTTTACCACCTTTGTGCTCTCACAGGTTGCTCCAGTGTTGGGCCAGGCATATCCCTCCTCATCTCTACCTCACAAAATACTTAGCTTCCTTATCAGATCATAGCTCTGAGGCTGAACCTACCTTGGAGGTCTAGAGGCCAGCTCTCTCATTCACAATTGAGAAAAGTGATGCCTAAAAATAGAAGAGTCAAGAGCCAACAGCTTTTCCATTGTGCCACTTTGTTTAGTCTATGTGACATCTCCTACATGAAGTCTTCCTTCTTGATCCCCCATTTCTCTCTCTCTTGTCTCTGTCTCTGTCTCTGTCTCTCTCTCTCTCTCTCTCTCTCTCTCTCTCTCTCTCTCTCCCTCCCTCCCTCTCTTTTTTTCTCTCTTTCTCATTATTTGCTTTGATTGCATACCTTAGTGTCTAGAAAAATTCATCATTGCTCAGGCAATTTCAGTCATGTCCAACCCTTCATGACCCTATTTTGGTGGTTTTCTTGGCAACGACACTTAAGTAGCTTGCCATCTACTTCTCCAGCTTTTTCATAGATGAAAAACTGAAGCCTTGAAAAGAGTTAAGTGACTTGTCAAGGGTCACATAGCTAGTAAACATCTGAAGCTAGATTTGAACTCAAAAGTCTTTCTGATGCCAAAATCAAATCTCTATACACTGTGCCATGTAGCTGCCCTTGTCTAGCAAGTAATAGGCACTTAATAAATACAATTGGTTGACTAATTCTTGACAATTTCCATAAGCTAAGAACTTAATATGCCCACTTCATTTTTAGGCAGATCTTATTGTTAGGTAACATGTCTCATTGTTAAAAATATACTATTATGCCCAAGATATACTGAAAATTCAAATATATGGTAACCTAATTACAATATTCCTTGTTATTGTTTGTTCATTGTTCTGTAATCAGGAAGGTAATACCATGATATGCAAGTGATTTGGATTTAAGCGAGAGAGGGCTGTACAAAATCACCAGCCTCATTTTCTGGGTCCAGTGGCCAGATATAAATTGGGATAGCTAGAGATGGTCCTGGATATAATGGGAGACCTGGGCCTTTTTAAACTTAGTTCTTGGATATTTCCTTGTTAACTTATCTGAAATATAGAGGCCTATTAGGGTATATCATAAATAGATGGCCAAACCTTTTTTCAAATTGTACTTATTCTTTATAAAAGCAACCCATTAAATAAATCAATTCATATAAAACAAAGAAAATGGAGGCTTAAACCATACAGCTTAAGTGAGAAAGAGATTTTTAAAAGCATTTTCAAAAGTTATAAAGCTAGGACCTGATAAGGAATTATAACACTGACCAAGGGAAATAACATACAGATTGGTCATAAGCATGTGATGATGACAACTTGTATGATGCAACATGGATATACGTGGGAGTCAGGCATGTTATGGTGACTCTGGCACTCTATTTATAATCTTATTATTAAAATGGAGAAATGCAGTATGATAGTAAAAAATTTTGGAAATGGTGGCTCTTTGGATAATGAGGCATCATTAAATTGTGATTCTAAAGTTGAAATAACAATAGCCTTATACTTTTTAAACTAACCTAAATGGCTAGAAAATTTTTCTTTCCAAAGTAATTGCTAACTTGGAATTTATGATAATTTGAGAGTTTGAACTAAATAGGAAGTGATAATTTTATTTTATGGAAATTATGAACAAATAGGAATTTGATTTTAAAAATGTAAAAATATTTTAAATGGAATATTTAAGAGAACATACTATCTTCAAGAATTGTAGATGCATCTCTTTACAAGATTTGCTTTCACTACATAAAAGTGAAATGCTCTTGAAAAAGCCATTTTAATAAGCCTCTACTTCCTTAACTGTAACTACAAAATGCAGATGAAATAATGGAGAGATTTTTTTCATTCTATGAGTTGCCTCATCATTGGTGTCAAACTCAAATAGAAATAGTGACCACTTAATCTATGAGTCACATATTGACTTAGAAACCACATTAACATTGCATCTGGGAAGCAGCTAGGTGGTGCAGTGGATAGAGCACTGGCCATGGAGTCAGGAGGATCTGAATTCAAATCTGGCCTCAGACATTTAATAATTGCCTAGCTATGTGACCTTGGGCAAGTCACTTAACCCCATTGTCTTCCAAAAAAAATTGCATCTATTCTATTGTATTGAGGGTGGGGGACAGCTAGATGGCACAGTGGATAGAGCAAAGTGTCTAGAGATAGGGATATCTAAATTTAAATCTGGTATCAGACACTTACCAGCTATGTGACCCTGGGCAAGTCATTTAAACCTGTTTGCCTTAGTTTTCCTCATCTGTCAAATGAGTTGGCAAAGAAAATGGCAAACTACTCCAGAATCTTTGCCAAAACTCCAAATGGGATCATGAAGAGTCATGACTGAATATCAAATTTTTATTTTTTTTAAAGTTTCTAATTACATTTTAAATCTATTTAATTTTTAAAACTTTCCCCCAGCTATATGCAAAAGCAAGTTTCAACATTAACTTCCAAAATCCTGAGTTCCAAATTCTCTTCCTTCCTTCCATCCTACTTCCCCTTCTGAAAAAGCAAGTAATGGTATAGATTAAAAATGTGCAGCCATGAAAAACATTACTATAATAATCATGTAGTAAAAGTAAACATACTCCCCCACAAAGAAAGAGAAACCTCAATAAAAATAAAGTGAGGGCAAAAAAGGTATGCTTCAGTCTGTATTCAGACTGTCTTTGGAATGAATGGCATCCCTTATATATTCATCAGAGAAATTGCTTCAACATTTTCCCCCCACAGTTACTATTGCTAACTGTATTTCCTTCCATCCTACTTCCCCCATCCCCATTTATTCTATTCTCTCCTTTCATCCTTTCCCTCTTCAAAAGTGTATTGTATTTGACTACCATCTCCCATAGACTTCTCTCTCTTCTATCATCTATGCCCCACTGCTCACCTCTCCCTGTCCTGCCTTTCTCCCATCCCTTTATTCTCCTATTTTCCTCTAGAGTAAGATAGTTATCTATACTCAATTGACTGTGTATGTTATTTATTCTCTGAGCTACCTCCAATGAAAGTTAAGGCTCACTCATTCTCCCTCTTCCATTCCACTGCAAAATCTTTTTCTTGCCTTTTTTGTGTGAAATAACTCACCCCATTCTTCTCTTTTCCCTTTCTCCCCTTTAACTTCATCATTTTAATATATTTTTTCCTTGAAATTCAACTCCCTTCTGTGGCTTGTCTACATGTGCTCCTTCTTACTGCCCTAATAAATGAGAAGGTTCGTGAGTTATCAGTATCTTCTTCCCATTCAGGAATACAAACAGTTTAACATCATGAAATCCCTCATAATTAGTCCTTCCCATTCCCCCCTCTGTGCTTCACCTGAGTCCTGTACTTGAAGTTCAAACTTTCAGTTCAACTCTGGTTATTTCATCAGAAAAGTTTGAAAGTTCCCTATTTCATTGAATGTTTATCTTTTCCCATGAAAAAGTATCTTCAGTTTTGTGGGGTAGTCAACTCTGTCTTAATCCAAGCTCTTTTGCCTTCTAGAATATCATATTCCAAGTCCTATGAGCCCTTAATGAAGAAGTTGCTACATCTTGTGTTATCTTGACTACAGTTTCACAGTATTTGAATTGTTTCTTTCTGGATGTTTGTAATATTTTCTCCTTGAGTTGAGAATTCAGATCTCTCTTTCAGGAGGAAATCAATGGATTCTTTCAATTTCTATTTTCCCCCTGCTTCTAGGATAGCAGGGCAGTTTTCCTTAATAATTTCTTGAAAATGAGGTCTGGGCTCTTTTTTTGGTTATGACTTTCAGGTAGTCCAATGATTTTTAAATTATCTCTCCTGGTTCTATTTGAGATATTTTACATTTTCTTCTAATTTTTACATTTTTTTGGTTTTGTTTTATTGTTTCTTGAGTTCTCCTTAGCTTCATCCTACATTTGAAGGAATTCTTTTCTTCAAAGAGCTTTTGTATTACTTTTTCCATCTAGCCAATTCTGCTTCTTCCTCCTCATTGGTCTTTTGGGCTTTTTCCATTTGACCTAAACTGGTATTTAAGATGCTATTTTTTTTCAGTACTTTTTTATATCTCCTTCACCCTGCTGCTGACTTGGTTTTCATGATTTTCCCACATCACTCCCATTTCTATTTCCAATTTTTCCTCCACCTCCCTTACTTGATCTTCAAAATCTTTTTTGAATTCTTCCATAACCTGAGACCAATTCATATTTTTCTCAGAGCCTTTGGATTCAGAAGTTTTGACTTTGTTATGTTTTGTGTATATATTTTGATCCTCCATGGGACCAAAATAATTGTCTATGGTAGGATTTTTTTCTTCTTTTGTTTGCTTATGTCCCCAGCCTATGATTTGATTTTAATTCTTTGTTAAGATGAGGCTCTGCTTCTGAGACACACTTCCAAGTTGCCAGGTCTCCGATATCTCTCATCTAAACTGATGAAATCAAAGTTCCTTATAGAATATTAGTATTAAAAAATCAATGTGTATTTAAGACTTGCAAAGCACTTTCTGTTTTGCATCATCTACCTCACTGATATGTCCTTAGACCAAAAAAAAGTTATTTTAGGTTCTAAAATGTTATATTAATGTGAATATAATTGTTGCTGGTGGTGATCAGTCATTTTGAGTCATTTCTGACTCTTCATGACCCTAATTGGAAATTTCTTGGCAAAGATCCTAGAGTGATTTGCCATTTCCTTCTCCAGCAAATTTAAAGATGAAGAAACTGAGGCAAATAGAATTAGGTCTTATCTAGGTTCACACAATTAGTAAGTGTCTGAGGTTAGAGTTGAACTCAGAAAGGTGAGTGTTCCTGATTTTAGGCCCTGACACTCTATCTACTATAACACCTCACTGCCCTGTGATAATAATTATTACTATATAAATACCATTGTAAGGGAAGTAGAATCAATTGCTTCTTAGGTAGGTGTTTTAATATGGAATTATACATTGACCCCAAACTTTTAATTAAGGAAAAGACCTTACTACACAAATTGCTGCCAGTTTAGACCTAGTCACTATAAACAGTTGCCTGTAATCTGGAACAAATATTTCATAATTCAAGTTTTCCACCAATTTAAATTGCTCATCAATCTAATTTATCATAATCAATTCCACAAATACAGAATTCCACATCCAAGGAATGGATGACTCTCCAAGCTGATAAGTTCCCCATCACCATGTGTTCCAATGCAATGCAAAGGCTCACTTATCACACATATTATCTTTTGAGGAAAACTTAATGTTCACCAAGAGTTCAGAAGATATCTAAGACTGGTACCACACACATAGCTACCACTTACAGTATGCCAAGAAAATACCATTCAAACCCAGTAGGAGCCTTTCTATCTGGAAGCTCACATTCTAAGTTAATAGAATCACCTTGCAAGAAGGTATATACAGATTCCAAGGCACATAGAAGACACAGTAGATAGAATGGCAGACCTGGAGTGAGGAAAACTTATCTTTCTGAGTTCAAATCCTGCCTCTGACACTTATGGACTGTGGGACCCTGAGCAAGTCACTTAACCCTGTTTACCTCAGTTTCCTGATTTGAAAAATGAGCTAGAAAAGAAAATGGCAAATCATTCTAGTATCTTTACCAAAAAAACTCCAAATAGGTCTTAAAGAATTGGACACAACTGAACAACAGTAGCAGAACAGAAGTTGATTATAAGACCATAGAGGAAAATAAGGAAGGAAGGTGGTACAACTATTTTAGATAACTGAAGCAATGGAAGAAGCCTAGATTTGGAGTTAGAGAACCTAGGTATAAATTTTGTCTTTACCATTTACTACTTATAGTTTGTTCATTTATAAAAATAATGGAATAAAGGGAATTTCATTCACATAGTGTTTAAGGTCCTTTCTAACTCTATATTTATAATCCTGTGAATAAGAAGAAACCATTGGAAAAGAAGTATTTTGAAGACATCTGAAAAATATCTCCTTAAGGTGATTAAAGCATCTAGGTTCCCCCACTTGACAAAGAGGCCTCTGCCATCATAATATCTCTTGACCTTTGTACTTTTTCACCTATTTCCTTAGTTAGAAAAGAAAATGACTTGCAGTCTGGAATTGAAGCAGGAATTTGAATACCATACTTTTTACAATTATATCATATAATTTTGTTTGCAGTTCTGTGAGTATGTTGTGGGGATAGGATGTTATACATCTTTTAACATTTCCAATATTTCAAGTATAAAGGAGAGACCTACAGTGTCAGAATGGATCTCCAATACTGGAATCATTGCAGGATCAAGTCTTGAAAGGAGTATATTGTCTGACATTTATATAATGAATTTTTTTTTAAGAAATAGCATGGCATAGTAGATAGATTAGTCTAGGAGTCAGGAAAACCAGAGTTCATTTCCTAAAAATGATTATCATAAACGTTTTGCATAGCTCCTTAAGGTTTATAAAATCCTTTAAATATTTTAATCTCATTGATCTTTCATATTAGATATTGTGATCATGGGCAAGTCCCTTAAACATTTTGTGATTGTGGTGTTGAGTCAATGAAGTACAAAAGAATTTCTGATCTCCAATGCCAGGAGTTTTCACGCTAGAAGTTCCCTACTCCCATGAAATCAGTGTTGGATTTGCAATTTAAAGATTTGCAAAGCACTTCACATGTTACCTCATTTGAATCCATAGTAATCTAAGAGGGAGAAAAAATATTCTTGCCAACAGAGCATATAAAAATGAAGACAACTCACTGCACAAAACTAAATGGAAAATTCGTTTAGGAGTCCAAAGCTCAAAGAAAATTTTCAGTAAAATTTATATTCTATTATTAAGTAAGTAGAGAAACTGCTAATGAAGCAAAACCTTAAAACTGTATTGTTATTTGCATTTCAGTAACAAAACTGTTTTATCCACAGGGTGCTTATGAACTTGCAGAAATTATTTCTTTTTATGCTTGCATTTAAGCTTGCATTTATGCTTGCATTTTTATTGCTGCATGTAATTATGAATTACATGCAGAGATATATTTGAAGTATCTGTTTGTTTTAAAGCCTATATCACAAGATTTTTTATAAACTCTACTTGATTTTTATTATAACATTGGCACAATTTCTGCAGTCTCATTTTATTGCTTTAGGATACTTAAATAGCATTCTTTCAGAATAAGATAAAAAAGAAGAAATTATAGCATATGGAAAATTTCACACAGCATATGTTGTATAGAAAAGAGAATAAAAACACAAAAGAGGAATTTAAATCACCTTAAGTAGATCCAATTTCAGATGTAGCTCTCCTTGAGTTGAAGAGCACAGGGCTCCAATGATTATGCTCATATATTCTTCAGTGTTAATGGTGGAGAGTTGTTCCAAGATACTTAAAGAATCACTTCGATAGCATTCATCATCCAGAAAAATCTTGATGAAAGGAATCATACCATGATCTTTCAGGACAACTAGGAATCACAAGGAAAGTTTAAGAAGTGAATGAAAGAAAATGGTGCAAAGATAATAATACGACTCTATCTTACAGTGCAATCCTCAAAGTTCACTTTTCCCTTGCTAGACTACTTTTTTCTTTTGATGACACATAATTTATTTTTAAAAACATATTCTAAAAAATTAAATGGCAGCAAATTCAAAGATTTTAAGATAAAAGCAACAAGAATATATTTACTCTCCTGACTGATGTTTTGTGTTTGTTTAAGGAAAAATATCCACCATCAAAGTCTTATCCTGATGACTCATCATGACATGAAAGGAACCCTATGCTATTAGAATATAATTTCTATCTTACTACCCTAGAAAAGTTTTGAAAATAAGTACAGTCATCAATTGTGTCTTTTTTTTCCTGAAGACTAGCTTCATCAAGTTCAGAAAAGCTCATTACCAAGGAGACTACACAGTGTAATAGATTTGTTTGACTAGAACTCCCTAAGATCATCTGTGATCTATGTCAGCAATGCATACATATATAAAACACACATATACGCACCAATGAAATCACAGATAACTGAAATATAGGCATTAAAATATAGATATAAACTATATGAGCTACCTCTAACCTATTCTTGTTCCCATACATTATGCTAACTTTATGAAATGTCCAAAATATTAGTTTTTATTTCACCCCATTGATATTTCCAACTTCATTCAGAAAGATATAAAACTAAATTCTGGAGCATTTTCCTCTGCAAGTCATCATAGGAGAGTAGCAAAGAAACCCAAAAGCTAGTTGTAATAGGAACCCCACAAACTAGACAAAGATTTATTCCATGGGTTCCTTTGACTTTGAGTAGGTTGTTTTTAACATCTTAAAATCTTCTTTGAAACTACGGATTGATGGAAATATTTCACACTTTAATTCCCCCACCTCTTTTGCCAAGAGGTGGGAAGTTTGTTTCATCATCTATCCTTCATGATCAAACTTATTCTTTGATGTTTCTTTACAGTAGATAATATTTGAATTTCTCAGAACAAAGAAGCCAAATACATCCTTGTTTCGTTTGATACTACTTATATTCATAGACTGATAGAAGATTAAAGCTAGAAGGAATGTTATATTGATAGCTCTATTCCCAATCTAATACTTTAGATACTTAACTAAATACTCCATAGGCCCTAAGAAACCTATTAAATGCTGAAAGGACTACCAACAATACATGTATGCATTATTTTCATTATGAGGTGTTATCACATCAAAATAATATTTAATGAGCCAGGCAAAAACAACAAATTTGAGTTTTTTGTTAAGTCATTTCAGTCATATCTGATTCATTATAACTCCACTTGAAATGTTTTTGATTAAAATACTGGAATGTTTTGCCATTTCCTTCTCTAGGCTATTTTATAGATGAGAAAACTGAGTTAAATGATTTACTCACAGTCACACAATTAGTATATGTCTAACATCGAATTTGAACTCATGAAGATGAATATTCTTGATTCTTTGCCTATTTAATGAACTTCCTAGTTGCCCATTCCTGTATCTTCTCTTCTGTTATTAAAGCTTAAAATATTAATATTTTTAATTCAGGAATCATTGGAGTGAAAAATCAGTTGCCAATAAATCCACTAATTTGTTGATGTTCAATAAAATCTTATAGCTACCGGATGTTAGCTATGATGTCTTCATCAATGACTACTCAATTGGAGAATAAGCAGACAATAGGTAGATGATAGATAGATAGATAGATAGATGGATGGATGGATGAAATAGAAAAAGTGCATTCAGAAAGAATTAGGAATTCTGTTACTTCCATATTTCCTAACTAATTCTTTCTGAATGCATTTTTTATATTTCCATCCTTCCATCCATCATCCATCTACCCATCCATCTATCCATTCATCCATCCATCCATTTATCTATATATCCATCTATCTATCTGTCTATCTATCTATCATCTATCTATTGTCTGCTTATTCTCCATTTGAGTAGTCATTGATGAAGACATCATAGCTAACATCCAGTAGCTATAAGATTTATGAAGTATTTACATTGTGAATCTCTCTTACCTGCATTTCGAACAGAACCCTGAAGTAGAGAAGCCACAATTTTCAGCATCACACAGGTCAGGTCTTTGTCCATATACTCAAAACTGGACGATCCTCTGTTTCCTTCCATATAAAAAATGAAATAATGATTGTTTTATATCACTATGATTTAAGACCTTTTATTTTAAAGGATAAGAGAAGAACAAACTTGTGATTAATCTGCATTATTTGTAACATCATAATCAACTGGTCCAAAGTTATTACCAAGAAAAGAGATTTTAGACAGCTCAGGTATATTCATTTCTCAGAATTTACTGTATAAGAGTCTTACATGTTCAACATATCAATACAAAAAGCTCTAAATACCATGTCTGTTCTTCCTCAAGGCATGCAGATTTAACTTTTAGTCTTTGGCCTGATTGCTTTTCTTTTTTTTTTTTTTTTTGAGTCCTAATTGCTTTTCCCTTGCTGATTAAGAATTCTAGATATATAGGGGGGAAATAGTGAGGGAATATTCAAATGAGGTCTGGAATAACAGATCAAGGGCTAGCCTTAGAACCAGTAAAACCTAGTTCAGATCCTGCTTCTAAAACATAGTAATTGTGTGACTATGGCCAATAACTTAATACCTCTGTGCTCAGGTAAATTTCTAAAGTTATGCTTCAGATGAGTTGCTGAATTTCACTGGTGAAAAAAGTTTTGAGGCTGAGAGTTCTTAAAAGAAATAAAATAAAAGTCAAATCTGTATATTTATTTTAATAAGGAAGATATATGAGAATGACTATAAACTGATTCATTTTATGCTTTCAACAGTCTATTAAGTTCAAAATAATTAAGTTCACGTAGAGTGGACAAGAAAATGTCAATTAACTTGGCATCTCCTCTTACACCCTATATCTTCCTATTGATTCTGGAAAAAAATGGGTCCTTTCAGGTCAGCTTCCAAAAACAGAACCATGAAACAATTCCATTCATAAATATTTACTAAGTGTCAGCTATCTGCCAGGAACTGGTGTTATAAAAAGAAGGAAAGATGGGTTCTGCCCTCAAGGAGCTTGCAATCCAATGGAAGAGACAAGATAAATAGGAAATAAATTAAAAAGGGGAAAGAAATGAAATTAAGAGAAGTTAGGGGAGGCTTCCAGCAGGTAAGATGTTAGTTAGGAGTTAAAAAAAAAAACCCAGCAAGGTCAGGAAACAGATTATTCTTACTGCGATCTCTGAACCATACCCGTCTTCCTCATGATCTTTGCCTGTTTTCGTAGCTGTGCCAGCAAGAGACCCAAAAGCCCTGAGTCCCTGAATATGTCAGTAAAGAGTAAATTGTGAGCAATGATCCTGTGGAGGCTCCGCAAGGCCACTAAGGTACAGGATGGTACTAGGCTCTCCTTGATCAAATTCTGCACTTTTTTGAGAATTTCATGTGGAATAAAAGACAGATCAAACACCACAAACTCCAGCAACTGGAAGAGCTGCATCTGAGCCAGGGCAGGCTTCAGGTGGATGATTTCCATAAACTGGGAGATAGGCTGCAGGGTCCACTCCAAGAGGAAAAAGTTCCTTCCATTCCAGGTCCATATTGTTTTGATGCTGGATAATATTTTTCGACAGAGAAGGGGATTACTGGTTTTCAGGAAGGCATTTTGCAGCACTTGAAAAGCCTGGAGGTTTTTCACTGTCATCTCTGCAGAGAAAATGAAAATACTAAAGGCTTATATATTTCTTGAAATATTTGTTGCACTAATTATAATGTTAAAAATAGTTAAAATGGTATTCCTTTAGGGAATTAGCCAGAAAAAAATGGAAGAAGACTCAGTCTTTGACTTGTTAGAGTTTTAGTGTGAATTAGGTAAAATAAACGAATAGTAACAATAATATTTATATAGTGCTTAATCCATAACCAGGAACTATATTGCATTTTCACTTAATCATTTTTCATTTGTATCCAACTCTTCATGACGCCATTTGGGGTTTTCTTGGCAAAGATACTAGAATGGTTTGCCATTTCTATTCCAGTTCATTTTATAGATGAGGAGACTGAGGCAACAAGGTTAAGTGACTTGCCCAGGATAACACATACCTTCAATAGATACAAATTCACTGCACAGTCCCCCACCTTTTGTTTTAGTTTAGACGTTTGATTTCATGAAAGTAGGGGATTCCCTCTGTCAAAATGAATCAACACCATTTTTAATCTATAAATTCTGCTAGGAAGTGTCCTAGGATGGTAAAAAGTTAAGTGATTTCCCTAGGTTTCCAGAATGTGTCATAGAAAGGACTTAAACTCAAGTCTTCCAATCCGTAGGTCCTAAGGGAGGGTTTGGAAAGATAAATTATCCTTAGTGAACAGAACAAAGCTTCTCCCCGCCAAGGGCCCCTGGGCTCACAGTTAGACTAAGCCCTAGATCTCAGGAGACATTTATAGTAAATATATTTTGGTCCTCTTTTCATGGAGTAGGGGGAGTTGGTCTTTAAACTTTTATTTGGCTCTTTCTGGCATGAATGGCGAGTTCCTTTGTAGTGGGAGAGGCTGTCTTTGACCTTCCAACCTTGACTTCATACATGTAGATATAGATGAGTTCTGAGTAAGATGAATTTAGATTGACCCCTATAAATGTATTAATCAGTTGATTAATTAAAATAAAGACCATTGGGTTGATGCAATTCATGTAACAAATCACTTCTCTTTATAAAATAATAGTCAAATAGAATGAGTCATTTAAAAGCAAAAATATTGTTTTCTATGTGTAAGATTACAGGAATTAAGGCCCATTTTCTAGGTCTATCAGAGCACAGCAAGCCACAATACTTTACGGACCTCTAATTCTATGAGCATCATGGCTCCTCTGTGACTTAGTTGATGGTCTCTAATAACAATGTCTGTGACAGTAATATAATCATGTCCCAGTGACTAGCCTGGCAATGTGCTTCCTTAGTTGGAGCTGGGCTGGTCTAAGGATAATGGAAGCCTCTCAGCTTGGCAGAGGCAGTCAGAGTCTTGGATCTACTGCCTTAGTCTTTGGGAACCTGGAGTCATGTCTACCCCACAATGAGCCATCTGAGGAAACATTCAATGGAAGCACAACAAATCTCAAGAATAATAAACTACTAGACAAGAGAAGAGAATGAGAAAATATACTCTACCTGAGGGTTCATACTGGAACTTAAAACTATCTAGCTGAGGGTAAGTGACACTGTCAAACACCTTCAGGTCTGTCCTCCCACAGATGGTGAGCCATACCAGCAGCTCCAAAAGCTCTTCCAGATTGGGCTCTGCTTCATTGTCTGAAATTTCCCCATACCTAGGGAAAAGGAATGCATTGTGTCATTGGGCAAATATGCCAAAGTCATTGGTTTACCCCAAACAGCTCTTTGGGGCTATAGATATACCTAGAGGATCTGTGGCTAAACTAGACAAATTGTCACGAGACACCTATATCTGCTATAGAAGGTGAAGACAAGAGAAAGCCACTAGCTATACAGGTTCAATAGCAGCAACATCAAAAGGGCACCCTCTCCCAGAAGAAATTAGGAGTTCCAACAAGCCGGAGGAGAACCAAGGAAATTTCCCTTATATCCTTGCAGTGCAGAGTACTCTATAATTCAGATGGGGGACGTTAGAACTCTGCCTCAGTTTCTAGTTCAGCTAAATCATTTCTTTTCTTTATGAAGATTAATAACTGATAGTATATTAGTAGCACTCCCCGTTAGGATATTATGATTGCTTGGTCATGTTCAGTTATATCTGACTTTTTGTGACCCCATTTGGGGTTTTTCTTGGTAAAGATACTGGAGTAGCTTTCCCTTTCCTTCTCCAGCTCATTTGACAGATGAGGAAATTGAGGCAAACAGGGGTAAGTGATTTTCCCAGGATCATACAGGTAGAGATAATAAGTGTCTGAAGCTGTTTCTGAACTCAGGAAGATGAAGTTGTCCTGACTCTAGTCTGGTACTCTATCTACTGCAGAAATATCCTCTACCAATGCAGATCAGCAACATCTTTATAAAAGAGTTGCCCCGGGGTACTGAGAAGCCCAGTACTTGGCCCAAAATCACATATGCAGTATGCATCACAGGTGATACTAGGACCCAGGACTATCTGAAACCAAGGGCATCCACTTGCCATAATTGTCTCTCAATCAACCATTATATAAACACGCTTCTGATTATTCACTCTGTGGTACTATGAGTTCAGCGTAATAACGAGATAACATTCTCATTTTTCATATCAGGAAATTGATGAACAGAGAAATTATCAGAGGTAGGATTAGAACCCAGGACTTCCAAGTCCAGTAAATCCAAGTCCAATAGTATATTCACTAGGTCATACTACTATAGACTTCCTTCTTTTATACCATGTTTACTATAGTCTTTTTCTGTGGAAAAAGACTTCAAATCTGGTATAACTTCAACGTGATTTTAGGCACTGAAGAGAGGATATTGAGTTAAAATGACTTATAATCCCTAAAGCTGGAGTAGAACATTTTAGTTCCTTTCTCTCTGCACATTTCAGTCTTTTATCTATTCAATACAAAGTTGACTATCCAAGAAACCAACTATTCTTTATTGTGGACAAGTTCTGTAACTTTAGGCATATAGCCTAATTAGTCCGTGCACATCTTCCAGAGAGGAGGACATAATGCTGCACTCTTCACCTGCTCCCTTCTCCAAGCGAAACCTAGGGGTTTCTCCTATTTGATCAAAAAGTTCAAAAGTTCTTCCTGTGGAGTCTAAAGAGTTACCTAGGAAAATGCCAGAGGTAGAATGTTTAAGAAGACCAAGGATCTCAAGCTGGAAGAGACATTGGAGGCCACCTAAACTGAGCCTAGCATTTTACAGATGAGGGGCTGGAACAGATTCTGAGTCACACAGATAGCAAATAGCAGCTACCAGCCAGCAAACATTTATTAAGCACCTGCTGTATGCCAGACATCATATTAAGCCCTGCCTACATCTTCTTATTCCAGAGTCTGTACTCGTAGTCTTACTTACTAAAGGTTCATGGAAACTCAGAGACCTTCTAGTCCAAACCCCAGAACAGAGGTTCTGAAAGGGGACATCATTTATCCAAGGAGCCATAAGTGGTAAATAAAAAAGTCTGGATCATCTGACTCCAAAGTCGGTATTCAAAGTCAGTATTTTAAGATTATAAATTTAAAACTTCAAGTAACCTTGGAGATCATATATTCATGATTCTAAAGATGAGCAAATGCAAACGCCATAAGGTTAAGTTCACATGGAATAAATGAGTAAGAGATCTAAGATTAGAAGTCAGGTCCTCTTACTCAAAAAACAAGGTTCTTATCACTGTATCCCTTCTCCTGAAAGAGAGACAGACAGACAGACAGACAGAGACAAAGACAGAGACAAGAGACAAGAGAGACAGAGAGGGAAAGGCAGAGACAGACAAATTCAGAGACAGAGACAGAGGGAGAGAGAGGTTTATACGTGTACAGAGATATGTATGTAATAGCTAAGTGAAGATTTATATACACATCTACTTATATACATGTGTGTGAATGCAAGTGTGCAGATAGGAAAAGAGATGTGTATATATGTATGGTAGATAGGTATAGGTATATACACACATACAAACAAGAAAGAAAACAGAGAGAGGGAGGGAGGGAAGAAAGGAAGGAAGGGAGGGAGGAAGGAAGGAAGGAAGGAAGGAAGGAAGGAAGGAAGGAAGGAAGGAAGGAAGGAAAGAAGAGAGGGGAGGGAAGGAAAGAAGGAAAGAAGAGAGGGGGAGGAAAGGAAGGAAGGAAGAAAAGAAGGAAGAAATAAAGAAAGAGAGAAGAGGGAATAGGAGAGAGAGAGAGAGAGAGAGAGAGAGAGAGAGAGAGAGAGAGAGAGAGAGAGAGAGATGATCATGGATAGATAGATATGGATGGATGGATGAATAGAGCTCCTATACCACATTCTGGTTATCTAGAGCTCTATAAAAGTGATATGATAATATGATAATAAATGTTCGGATGTCATTAGTGTCTCTGATACAAGAATATTAGTGCATATTCACTTCCCAAGTATTCATTGAATGACTCCTGGAGTCCCAGCAGATCCTTACAACTGTCTGCTGGACAGCAGCACTAACCTGAAGCTAAAGGAAAGGCCAGTGTTCACAGATGACAGGTTTCTTCATTCTAGTCTCCTCAAAGAGCTGAATATCAATTTTCTTTTAATGGACCATAGGTTCCCCATCCTCTGTATTTTTAGTAAAGCAGGCAATTTCTTTGGATTTCTGAAGCCAAGCCCAAGGGCAACACACTAGTCAGCCCCATGAGAGACCTGCTCCAGGGGCCACCCAGAGAAGTAGAATTTCAATTCTGGCTAAAGTCTCACTTCCTCCAAAATTCCATTTAACTGTGAGCTCTCTAAGAGCAGGCACTTAATAAATACTCATACATTGATTGGCTCACCTTTCTGCTGGAGGATTGCTACCACCATGAATGGCAGGAAGTAACTTGAATCACTGCCCATCTTATGAAACTTGGTTAGAAATGACTCTATTAGTCAGTGAGTCAATAAGCATTTATTAAGCCAGGCAGTGCTAAGCCTGAGGATATCAAGGAAGACAAAAAAAAAAAAATAGTCCCGGCCCTCAAAGAACTCACAATCTAACTAAAGGGAAAGTTTGGAGCAGATAATGATGTTTGTCTTTCACCTCTAACAAGACCACAGCATCAGGGAGGTGATACCATGACATGCATGTGGATTGGATTTGAGTGGTGGGGGGCGGCTGTTCCACCAATCTTACTTTCTCCTCCATCTGGATCCAGGGGTCAGATATGAATCAGAAGAACTGGAGGTGATCCTGGATGGGAGGCAATCAGGGTTAAGTGATTTTCCCAAGGTCACACAGCTAATAGTATCAAGGATTCAAACTCCTGTTCTGACTCCCGGGTCAGAGCTCTGTTCACTGTGTGACCTATGACAAAGTGGATAAGGCACTGGCCCTGGGGTCAGGAGGATCTGAGTTCAAATCCAGTCTCAGATACTTGACACTTACTAGCTGAGTGACCTGGGGCAAGTCATTTAATCCTAACTGCCTCAAATCCAGGGCCATCTTCAGTCATCCTGATCCAAATCTGGCCACTGGACCCAGAAGGCTCTGGAGGTAAAAATATGGCTATTGACTTAGCCCAGCACCCTCCCACACCCAACCCAAATCCAATCTATATGCATGTCAATGGCATCAACTCCCTGATGTCATCTTCCAAAATGAAGGACAAGCAACAACAAAGAAAACATGCAGCAAAGAAAACCTTGACTGTAGAGTTCTTGGGCTTGACTTTAAACCTTACTTCTAACATTTACTTCCTGTGTGACCTCTGGGTTTTCTTTTACTCAACTATAAATAAAGAAATTGGATTGGATGACCTTTGAAATTCCTTCCAAGTCTAAGTCTATAGGCCTATGAAAGGGCCTTCCAAGCCCCTAGGGGTTAAAATATTTATTTTCTTACCCTGGATCTCCTACCCTACCAACACCTCCCTCCACATGGGCTGCCATCTAAAAAAAGCTATACTTACCGAAGTAAAATTTTGAGCAACATAGGGTAGCCGTCACTGTTCTCAAACTCAAGAAGCAGCATGGATGAAATGGAATGGGAATCCTTCACAAAATACAAGATGAGGCTGGCCACTTCACTGGCTTCCCGGGGACACAAGGTGTCCAGCAGTCTTGAGAGATTCTGGATGGCCATTTTAATGGAATTTGAAGCTGCCAGAGAAAACAGTATGTTTGCTTAGCTAGTTCAAAAACACCAACTCCTACCAATGCTGGTCACAGACCAACTGGACTAAAGCCCTCTAAATTACATCTTGAAAAAAAAAATCAGTAAGTCAACCAAAAAAGAAGCTTTTCAATTTAGCTTTTTGTTCAAAGAAAAGTAAGGATCATTTTAATGGTGAGACTTTCATCTAGCCCAGATGAATAGACATAAAATCACTGCTTTCAGCCTTTTAAGTCAATCCTTTTATATGTATGCACATATATATATATATACATATATATATTATATACGTGTATGTATGTGTGTGTTTGATGCATGCATATAAGTGCTTACATGCATATATGTATAGCCACTAAGTGTATTGAAACTTGTGTGTATTATTATATATGTGCATATATGAATATCTAAGAATATATTCACACACAGAGCAGCAGCAGAAACAAGTTGTGTGTCTGCTTCTCTATATGTGTCTATTTATATATCCCAAAGATATGCACCTAAGTATATACTTTCTTACTTACAAGTTTAATATCTATGCATGTATGTATAATATATATTCACACATTATTATCATCCAAGATCTTTAATTTTATTAGTATAACAAACTCCTGATGAGGTTTTGCCAACACAGAGCCATGTCTTGTCCACACCTTAGTTCACTAAGAGGTTAAATGAGAGTCATAGTTCCCATATTGTCAGAAGCAGCTTGACCCCAAGTTGTTCTCAGCCAACTTTCTATCTCCTATTCCATGCTGCCTATCATTAACTTAAATTCATCAGGGCAGGCCAGCACACTGTGCATGAGCAAGGTATTCTGAAGTATAAATTGACAACACTGACCTATGTCTAGTCTTCCTGGATGAAATTTCCCTTAATACACTGAGCATCTCTCAGTTTTCCTAGATTTAATATCTCAGATTTGTGAAACTACTTCATTAGTGACCAATAGCACCTATCTAAAAAAATAGGGGTGCCATATTTGGCCCTAAAACATAGCATTGTTAATTGGTCTTATGGAAACCTTGAACCTCCAACCTTGCCTCCCTTCCCAACTAGCTTCCTTCATGGTTCATATTAGGCGCAACCTCCTATATGGATTCTTAATTGTTTCTTCTAATTATTAGCATTTTCACCTCCAATTATCATATATTTACTTATCTATTAACCTAATGTACCCTTGCCCCCTCCAGTGCCATACTCCCCTCCCTGGGGAGAGTAACTATCATTCATTTTATATTTATAAAGGCTCTTGAATTTGCTTGTTGAATTGAATTGAATTTATTTTTATCTCTGAATCAAATCCATCTCTTCAAGTCCCCTTTTTGTGGCTGCAAGTGGAGAGGAAGTAAAAAGGGAGTGAGAGAAAGAGAGAAGGGAGAAGGGAGAAAAGAAGGAAGGAGGAGGATGGGAAGGAGAGGAAAGTACCTAAATGTTACTTTCCATAATTTGTAGACTCAGACAAAAGTCGTCTATCAAGAAATCTGAAACAGTGCCATATATCTGCATAATATTCTTCCTTCTTGAGCTGTTATAACATCTGACACATCTGGGCTTCACCTTTTTTAAGCCACTCACCCCTGCTGTCTCTGAGCAACTTTTACTATATAGCCATATTTACTAGCATGGCACGATGCCAGGACAATGCTATACAATTTAAAGTCCTCAAGTGATCCATGGTCAGTATAACCATCAATAAATAATCTATTGAGCTGAGAGCAGTCTTGAAGTAACTACCAAACTTGGAAAGAAAAACACTTGGTTGCATCTCCTCTCCCCACTCATGAAAGTAAAGGTCCTAATGTCCATATCAGTGATGGGTCTATTGACGTCCTTACCTCAGAAGCTAGATTTGATTTCTAAAAACCAGAGTCAACTGGATCACGGAATATTCATTTTTTAAATTTTTTTCTGTAAATAACTCCCTTTTAAGGAAGTCCCAAACTATTTTCCATTATCTTGTCTGTTTCCAGCCAGAGGAAAGGATTTCATTGGTTTCATTGTAAGAACTGGTAACTGTCCTTTCCCTTCTTGATTGTGCTGGAGAAGCATCCCTCATCTGCAGGTATTCAGAGACCATGGAAAAAGTGGATGCTGAGTCCAGGGGCTGTTGCTACTACTACTACTACTACTACTACTTCTACTACTACTACTACTACTACTACTACTACTACTACTTCTACTACTACTACTACTACTACTACTACTACTACTAGGCAGGAACAAATAACTCTTATAGGCATGTTTCCCCTCCCAGTTGTTCAATATTTCTTTAAATCTATGACATAAATCTGAAGATTGATCACCAACAAAGCAGCATCATTCTTTAGCCATCAGAAAGAAGAGTGTGCTGTGGATGGCAGTGACAACATATGGGCCATGCTCAGATGTGGTCTAGTCACACACTCTTATTTAGGGGTTTTTCAGGTTATTCTAGAGGGCACTTTTCACAATCTGGCCCCTGCCTAGCTTTCCATTCTACAGTGATTCAGTCATAATTGTCCACCATTTGGTCTATACATAATGCTCTATCTCATATCTCCACATCTTTGCAGTGACTGTGTCCTTAGTCAGGAATAAGATTATTCCTCTTCACCTCTGCCTCATAGAATCTCTAGAATTCTTCAGGATTCAACTCACACACCGCCTTCTGCAAGAGACCTTTCTCTACCCTCAGCACTAAATACTGGTTAGAATAATTGGAAAGACACCAACCCAAAATAGATCAGAAGACACCAGAGCAATATGACTGGAATAAGAGGAAGGTTCATGAATAGGCTCTATCTAGTTGCCTGGTCTGTCTGCCTTTTATGACAAACTCTAATAGGATTATGGGTTACACATTAAGGATAATTTATTTTGTGTATCTAATATATAAATCCAAATACCTTTCTGTTCCAATCTTTTCTCTTAGATAGTTACAACTCTCCTCTAGATCACTTTTCTAATCAGGTACAAGAAACTATATAGACAATTTTTTAGTTTAAAAAAGTATGGAGATAATTGAAATTATATGTGTCAGTTCTTTGGCAAGAAGGTGTTATATAATGCCAAAGTCATAATAACTTCATTATTATTAGGTTATGGGGGCTGCTAGGTAGTGCAGTGGATAGAGCACCAGCCCTGGAGTCAGGAGTACCTGAGTTCAAATCCGGCCTCAGACACTTAATTACCTAGCTGTGTGGCCTTGGGCAAGCCACTTAGCCCCATTGCCTTGAAAAAAAAAAGAAAAGAAAACATAATATATAATTAAGGGTTATTGATATAGACCCTGGAGGAAATGGCTTAAAATTGAATTAATTTTTAAACCTCAACTCTTAGACATAATGTATTTGCAATGAAGATTTGTTATGAGGAATTCAAAGACAGCTTTTCTGTTCAGCCAAGTTCTATGAAACCTACTTTGTAAGTAGCTGATGACACTTGGGCTCTGGGCCTTTGAGATGGCCTTAAGCACAGTGAAGGTTGGTTCTTTCCAGGAAAGGCTGCTCTGTTCCCAAAGAGAAGATGTTGCAATCAGAAGAGACTGGAGTTCACTGCCAAGGAGAAGTTCTTCCACCCCCTGTGGGTCACTGTAAATGTTAAGCATCATCTGAAAAAGAAAATCCAATTGTTTTCTGATTAGAGAAAGTGTATCCTACAAAAATCTCAGGACTTACCTGACCATATAAAATATAGCACAATATCATTCATAATTTTATATAGAAATTTAATGTCATCTCTATGCAGAATTCCTAATATGGAAACTTCTCTCAGATCTCCTGAAGTAAATCCATGGGGAGAGGGATTAACTGACCAGTCCAAGGTCATAGGGCTAGTATTTGTCTTAGGCAACACTCATAACTAAATCTTATAAACTTCAAGTTCATCTCTTTATCCATTGCCAAGATGCCTTCTACAATATTGTTATTCAGTCATTTTCAATCATGTCCAACTCTTTGTGACCCCATTTGGGGTTTTCTTTGGTGGGGAGGGGAGGTTAGTAAAGATTAGTAAAGATTCTGAGTAATCTTAGTAAAGATTCTGAGTGGTTTGCTATTTCCTTCTCTAATTGGGGAAACTGAGGAAAAGGGTGATGTGACTTGTCTAAGATCATGCCTGTTTAACTCCAGATTTGTAAACAGAATATTGGAGCAGAATCCTACTTTAAACATGTGCTAGCAGTGGAACCTTGGATTATTTTTTCTCTCTGAGACTGACTTTTTCTCATATTTAATAAAAAATAGCAGCACTTTCCCTCTCTTGATTAGCTCCAATTGATCTGGGTTGTGTCTTATATGTATATGCTTCAGTGTTGTGTCCTCCATAAGACTGTGAGCTCTTTGAAGGCAAGGACTGTTGGGGTTGGGCCTTTCTTCCTATCCCCAATCACAACTCATAAATACTAGTTGTCTTACTGATTTCTTTTCTTTACTATCTATTTCAAGCAATAATACATCAGTATTTAAAAAAATAAATTTGTAGCAGACACAAGGAGTCTATAACTTTTACTAGCCATGTTTTAGAGTCCAGGAGAAGCAGAATCAAGAAGGGTTTGGGTGGTAAGTGCTCTGTCACAATGAGAGTGATTGGATAATAGATTTGGAGCTGGGGAAAACAAAACCAAAAAACCTTAGAGATCATCTAATCTAAGCCAACTCTCTCACTTTACAAATGAGAAAACAGGGACTTTAAGGTGGAATGACTAGCCTCAGGTCGCATCGGTAATAAGAATCCAAACCCTAGATCCTCTAGCACCCACTTTCCATTATTCCATTTTGAATTTCTGGATACAAATTACAATAAGTAACTGACCATGATGCCTAAACAACAGAAAGTACAATATAGCTAGAAAAGACTGAGTGAAGTAAGATGGATCAAGAAAATAGGGATCAATTTACCCATAAGCAAATTACCCACAAATCATTTCTGTAGATGTGAAATAATGGAAATTTTTCATCAAAAACAGAATTGAAGGCAAAGGAGCAGGAACATGGATGAAGGAGAGGAGGGAATGTTGAAGAAGTCAAGAGAATTGGTCCCCGAAAGAGTCAATCTTGCCCTTAGCCAGAAGTTGTGCCCCATTCTGCCACAACTCACCTGCACAAACATTCTCTGAACTTGAGAGTCACCTTCAAACAGCTCATCTTTATCCAATGGAAAAGCAAAAAATATATAAAGACATTGCAATAGCAGACCTGGGAGACCAGATTCGATGACTTTGCTGAGTGTCTCCTGAAAGGAGAAAGCAAAAATCATATATTTCAACTGTCCAATCAGTAGTCAGAAGCTGCAGCAGCAGCAAGAAGAATTTGTTGTCAGTCCCATTTTGCTTCTAAGAAACTCTCATTTCTGCTTTACCCCAAAACACTCAGAAGCTAGGGGTGACTATGGGATGAAATCAGACAAAACTTTGCTCTGGTAACAGTCCAAGAACCAGTTATTCATTGGTTCCCTGGTCCTTCAACAGGCTTTTCTCCCTCTTCCACTTTTTTTATTCTCCTTTTTCCTTTTTCTTCTTGTTCCTTGAGAGTTGTTTAATTGAAACTTATACAGCTCTGAACTATTCTGCTATTTATACTTTTCAAGAGAATATTTTTGGTAGTCTCATTTCCCATTTCTTTCCCTTCTTGTCCTTCCCTCCCCCCAAAAAAATTTTCTAAGCTAAGTCTCTTATTCCAAACATCCTTATTGCTGGTATTTCTAAAGGAAGTATAGGGCTAGAAGGTTAACGAAGTGTCATAACTCAGATACCCACTAGATTTTTGAATCTAGATAAGCTTAGCTTCTCTCAGCCTCAGTTTATTCATGTATAAAATAAGGACAATACGATCTATAGAGCTTACCTTATAAGGCTTCATCAATATCAAATTTAATAATGCATATAAAGTACTCTGGGAACCTCAAAGTGTTATATAATTTTCTATTCTTAAGGGGCATTTATCTACAAATTATAATCATAGAAAACTGCCCAGTGGTGAAAAGTCAAACAACTTATCTGAGTCTTTTAGAATTTGTTTTTAGATGAATCCAAGTCTTTTTTTAATTCTTAGGAAACTCCTAGTGAACTTGATACAGTGCTTTGATAAATATCTATCATTATTGTTATTATCAATGTCCAGAGTAGGGAGCAAGATTTACCAGGTTCTTTCTTCCCCCTCCTCATGGGCACATATATCCCTTTATTTTCAGAATTAGACTCTGTTGTTTTATGCATGACTATTTCTCTCATTACATAAGTAAAAAGTTAACTGATAATAAATGACTAATGGAAACCAAATCTTCAAACTTATAAATGTCACCATTCCAACCCAGAGCAATGATGACGATGATGTTGATGATGATTGTGATGATAAAAATTGAAAGGACTAGTCATTAGGGCAGTCCTTATATATATTTACACATATGTATGTGTATACGTATATACACATATCTGTAAAATGATGTTGTTCCTTCTGATCCTAAATCATTGAATCTATGATACTAAGACCTAATGAGATCAGGAGACCCTAAGTGACATTGGGAGCAGAATTCCCCATCAATATCCACAGGGATAATTAATCAACAATTCTACTTCTCATTCTTAAACCACTGCTCTTTCCACATCATCACTTCCTCATTACCACCCTGTTTTAACTGATCC
The DNA here is from genome assembly GCF_037893015.1 of Macrotis lagotis. Classification (NCBI taxonomy): domain Eukaryota; kingdom Metazoa; phylum Chordata; class Mammalia; order Peramelemorphia; family Peramelidae; genus Macrotis; species Macrotis lagotis. Next base: position 72,533,981 of record NC_133661.1, on the reverse strand, counting down.
TGAACTTGTCCCAGAGATGTTTTTTCAGCAAACTGACAAAAGATAAATTTACAAACCAATAATTTAATTCAACTGAAAAAATAACTATTTTATCTGAATGAAAAAATTGTCTGCAGGACATTAAATATAAAAAAATGAATAGCATCTAGGTGATACCCTATCTGAATTCCATCCAAGAGCATAAGAAAAACCAAGAAAACATTTAAAACTTCTCCCTTTCAAAATCAAATTAAAAAACAAAGGATAGTCAAAGAAGAGCAAATTGAGGGAGAATTGATGAATTGAATGGAGGAGGAAATAGGTGAAGAATTAAATAACCAGATAAAATCATAAAAGAAAAGGAAAAACTGATGATCTAAACTCCAAGAGGAAAGTGATAATAAATGTAAGATAGGTAGCAGGGATGAAATGAAAACAACTAGTGATAATAGGGTCATCTTAAAAAAATTAAGCTAAAGTAACTGAAGAGGCATAGTACTGAGTTTACTGCAGGAGGGGGAAAAGTCATAACTTGAAAAAATATTAGAGAAAAATTTTTAAAAATTATAACTGATAACTTTAAATATGAATGAATTAAACAATCCAATAAGATGAAAAAAGTATCAGATTGAATAAAACTTTACAATAACAAATAACAATTATATAAGTTTGGAGTTTGTAATATATTATAATATTTGATTCAACCTTCATCTTATGAAGAACCTACTACAGAAATTAGCATCTCCATTTTACATATAAGGAAACTGAAACTGAGTGGTAAGAAATGACCCATCTGTAGAGGTACAACTATTGGGTAGAGAAAGGGGGCATGAAAGTAGGTCATTTAAGTTTATTTCCTTTTTTACAAGACATATTTCGTCTTCTGATTATACTTTTGTTTTGCAGGTCAGACCTACTCCAGAAAATGTTGGTAAAGAATTCAGTAAAGAAATCTAAGCCGGGGCAGCTAGGTGGCGTAGTGGATAAAGAACTGGCCTTGGAGTCAGGAGTACCTGAGTTCAAATCTGGTCTCAGACACTTAATAATTACCTAGCTGTGTGGCCTTGGGCAAGCCACTTAACCCCATTTGCCTTGAAAAAACCTAAAAAAAATAAATCTAAACCATAAAAGGCAAGTGTACCTTTTAAAATATTAAGTAGGATCTTTACCCCAATGATTCCATTTTTAGCATAATATCTGAAAGTGTTATTAAAGCAAAAGAAAAAAGGGGTGAAGGAGAGGGTCTGCTTGCTCAAATAATTTCATTAATATGTTAGTGTATCATATACACTAAACCAATGATAAGGGAATGGTCAAATAAACAATGGTAAATTAATAGAATTAAATGCTATTATATTTAAGATAGGCATATGTAGAAAATAAAAATGAAAATAACATTATAAAACAATCCAAAACTTTAAAATGTAATAATAAGATACAAATAAGTATGAGCATATCAAATTGACTGTTTGACACAATAGGAAAAATATATTAAAATAGACAAGAATTTGAATGGGTATGTAGAGGAAACACCTAAATAATTGTAATACTTCATTAATTTAGTTGATTTACAAGCTAATGTCTCCTAAAGAACTTTATCCAATTATATTTGATGCTTATTTCTAAGCATTTTAACAGAGCATTTAATCTTTAAAGAAGAAAATAAAAACTTACAGAATCAGCTTGGGTAAGTAAATATACTGATTTTAATAGGAGGTAGCCATCACTTTCTTCTTCCCCTTTCCATTGGAGCAGCTTTCCAGTTGCCAATCGAGCCTCCTCTGCCATCACAGTGTCATCATGGGGAAAGGATATCATAGTCAAAAAAACATACTATTTCTAAAAACCTAAGAAAATATTCCCATAATCTCATATTCTTAAATATTGCTGTTCCATCATACATGGTCCTGTTCATCTGAGACAAGGTAGAGGCCAATGAAAACCTTAGAGATTTTTCTGAGGGCAAAGATTTTATATATCTTGACCTGAGATGTAGGAAAGTTAGACCTATAAAAGTCTAACACCAACTAGAAAATATCCATCCATATTAAAGAGATGGACCCAAGAAAATAGGGATGATATTTTATAGTTCACCTCATTAATCTGTTTTTTTAAAACAACAAAACTATTGTTTATTCTATCCTGGCATGTTAAAAGAATTGATTTCTCAATGATATTCCACAAATTTTATCTCCTCACACATACTTCCTTATACTCACACAATTTTAAAAAGTGGATTTATTACTTTTCCCTTCTTAATCACAAGCAGTCAAACATCAGCAACCATCATGTGCAAATTCTGAAGCCTAGGAAAGAATACTTGAAAGAAGTAAGCATTCTCTTTGCCAAAAAAGAAGGATATAATATTTAATATAAAGAATACTTCTTCAGCTACTCTTGCCAAACCTTCAAAAAATTTGCTGATGGTGATAGCTTTGGTGCTGGAAGTCTTACTCATTACATATAATCTCATCCCAGGATTTTTCTACACTCTAGGGTGAATCTACCTCTCTCTCTTCCTGCTCCCAAAGCCCATCGCTTTAGACCTTCTCAGTCACCAGTGCATTCAATAGGGTTTAGCAAACTAGACATCCTGGGATGTAGTAAAAATCCATAGCTTTTTTTCTGTTTGGCATTGAGGGAGGGAGAAAACTATTCACACAAGATATCCAAGAGATAGGTTAAATTTATGCCAGGATAAGCAGGTGTGGGTTCCAGATGAGTTAGAATAACAGAGAATTTTATATCTATAAGGAATCTTAGAGGTCATACAGTCTGATTTTCTCATTTTACAAATGAGGGATTTAGGCCCAGAGAGTTTATTAAATGACTTAACCAAGGTCACCTAGATAGTCTGTGTCAACAGAAGAGTCAAATTCAAGGCCTATGATGTTAGGTTCAGAACTCTTTCCATTATATTTCCTATGGCCAATATGCATACAAAGAAACTAATATAAAAGAAAGAACATGATAAATACTAGATAAAGATTTAGGTAAAATGGCCTGAAAATTTAGAGGGAAAGATTAATTTTGTCTTGGAATGCCAGTAAAAAAAGGGATTTTGCCAGTAAGAGCATAAAAATGATAAGTCCATGGATTTTCTTACCTGCTGGCTTGCCCCTAAGGGCCTTCTGTATTTCTTGGGCAAAATGCTTTGAAATCTCTTCTGCAAACTCTTGAATGCTAGGAAAGTAGATAATACCAGCAGATTTTTCCCAGGCCTGAAGAATGACAAACAGGGAAAGGTTTCAGCAGAATTTGATTTCAGACTTTAAATGTTAAAAGCAATCCATGATTGATATCTAGGAGGAGTCAAGATGGTGGAGTAGAGAAAGCCCTCATTTGAACTCTGCCAACATTCCCCACCAAATGCCTGAAATTGAATTCTGTAAAAAGCTGTCCACATCCAAAGAGATATCTGATGAACTTTGAATGTAGATTGAAGCATACTCTTTTACTCTTTATTTTTAGTTCTATTTTGTATTTTGCAGCATGTAAATATGAAAATGTTTTACATGACTTCATATATATATATATATAAAATCGAGATCAAATTGCTTACTTTCTTAAAGAGAGGAGGTGAGGAAGTAAATCTGGGATTCAAATTTTTTTAGAATTTATTATGAAAAATTTACATGTAATTAGGAAATATTTAATGAAATAGATGGTTTTTTAAAAAATCCATGATATCTGCCTCTTCCTTTGACAGAGAACTCATTATTCAGTTCCTTCTTTCCATGCTCATTAAAAAATTATATTTTTAGAGTTAGAAGGGTTCTCAGAACTCCTTAATTCCAACTCCCTCACTTTATAGATGAGGACATACAAGACTGATAGACATAAATTATTTGCCCAAGGTCATACAGGAACCAAATAGCAGGTACTTGAAATGAGGTTCTCTGTCACCAAGTCTAAGATCTAGTTTATTCTCCTCTACTGTTTTGAATATCCTGTACAATCTCTCTCCAATATTCAGTCAGTGACTTTAGTTCTGAGTCAGGGACTGTCTTTTGACTCTTTTTATTTTCAGTACACAGTACCTAATTATTAATGTAATAGTCACTTAAATGTTTATTGACTGACTGATTGATTAACAGAAAAGGGCTACACATTTCCTATACACCATATATGTATATATATATATATATATATATATATATATATTATATATATCCCTTCAAAATTGGGATTATTTATAAATTTGTCTTTTCTCTAGTTAATTTTCATCTATTCAATATATAAAATATATATTTATGTACCTACTCATATATATATATATTGTCTCCCTCATTAGAATGTAACCTTCTTAAAATCAGGGATGGGAGAATGCTTATTTTGTTTTTCTTTATATTTCTAGGATATTATACACTTGATAGATGTTTTTTGATTGATTAATTAATGGTGAGAAGTCATGGCAGACCCGAAATAAAGCAATATTAGTTAAAAGTTCATTACTATATGCAAGGCATCACAATTATCTTCCTATACAACCAAATTTTCACCATATTGTATTTATACCCTAGCTTGTATATCTTCTTTTTCTCTTCAGAGTTTGTCTTCATTCGATTGCATTGCATTTATTTTACTTCTAGGCACTGTACCAAGAGGTAGAAAAATGATATGGTTTCTACCCTCAGGAAGTTTACCTTCTGCCAAAGGAGAACAAAAAGACTGGTACTTAGATTTAGACACTAGTTACATGATCCACACCTTATCATTGTATAAAGACCTTATAATTAATGACACTGTACTTGTGCTAGTGAACTGTGTATTCTTCCAAGTTACCCTACAACAAGTTCTAAGTATCATATATGCCAACTAAGAAATCATAATCCAACATATCAAAAGCCAACAGAACTTTTTGCTAATCTACATTTTGGTTAGATTATTTGTTGCTTCCTTGCTTATGCATTTGAAAAAATCTGAAATGTGATTCATTTTATTTCTTTCTGTTAGGATGAGATGTAATCTGTTCTCTTTCTTATTTTGCACTGCATGTGTTAACCCATCCTTCCACGAGACATGTCTAAAAATAAATTGACCATAAGATAGAATATGATGGAATAAAGGCAATTCCCATAGTTCTCATGTCATTAAAAGGAAGAGAAACTTGTTTTAGCTAGGGATGGCATTGTAGAAGAAGTAGTATAGAAACTTGAAAAAAACAGAAATGGATTTTGATGAGGACCAGTGTGTTCAAACGTAGAAAAGTGGAATATGAAAAGTAGAGGTGGCCAATTTGGCAGGAATGTAAAGATTATGGAGAGGAATATCAATAAGGCAGCAAAAGTAGATTGGAGCCAGGTTACGATGTGGCAGAATATTTGTAGTTATGACCTCTTGACTTCCAAGACATTTTGCTTCCTTTCTCAGTAAGTTCAGTGTCTTCCTCCCAATCTTTCTCTCTACCACTACTCCTACACTCATTCTAGGGGATTCAAGATACATATTGGTATTCTTTCATGTATCATAAGTTCCAAGATCTACTTATTTCCCACAACCTGTTACTCTACTCCACCTTGGCTACTCACAGGGACGATCATACCCTTGAACTTGCCATCACTTACAAGTGTTCTATTTGCACATTTGTGAATTCCAAAATTCTTTTGCACAATCACGATCTTTTAATATTCCATCTTTCCCTCTGTCTTGATCTGTAATCTCACAACCACCACCACCCCCATATCATGAGCCCTGCAGTGGAGATCCTGACTTCCCTTCCCTACCCTGAACTGGTTCCAGTCATTTTTTGCTCTACTATGCTCTATCCTTCAATACTTGCTCTGTTGTCATTTCATCCTCAATGCTTTGCCAAACCTCAATCTCGGATTTTTCTTATTCATGTACTGATGACCAATCATGAAATTGCTGACTGGACATGCTACAAATTTATGTTACATTATCTCTTCTTGGCTTTAAATATAGCAAGGTATTTTTTTTTCTTTTTCTTAATTGATTCACCATAATATTCACCACAATGGTTGTTCCAAACACTCTTGTTTCTTTTCAAGTTTTCCATAGCAACTCACCTCCCAGCTAAGTATTTTACCAAACATTTCACTGACAAAATTGAATCCATTTACCCTTCCTTCCCATTTGTCAAAACAGCACCTTCAAATGCACTCTTAATCCAATCATTTCCAAAAGATTCTCTCTCCCTCTCTCTCCCCCTTTCTCTCTCTGGCCCTCCCTCTCTCCCCTCTCTCTTCCTCTCTCTCTCTTTCCCTCCCTCCCTCTCTCCCTCTCTCTCACACACACACACACACATAGACTAGCATGCGCTCTCTCACATTCGCACTCACTCTCTCATCTTCAGTCTCTACCTACTAGTCTACTTGCTTCATTGTCTATAAACTTGCCCATGTTCCTCCCCAATCAGATTATGATCACATAACTGCCAAATCTAATGGGTTTTATTCTATTCTTATCCTTTATAATTTTCTATCTGCAATTTTTGTCTCTGAAGATCATTTTCTCCTCCTGAATACTCTCTCCTCTCAAGATTATTACAGTACTTATCCCTTATGGTTCTCCTCCTACATAACTGACCACTTTTTTAGTTTCCTTTGCTCGATCTTCATCCTAGTCTCCTTCACAATCTTTCAGACTCTCCTAAGGATTTTGTTGGCCCTTTTCCTTTCTCCCTCTTTACTTCTGTAGCTGGTGAACTCATCAGCTTTCATAGATTCAATGATCGTCTCTATGATGATTCTCAGATCTATATATCTATCCCTATGTCCTCTCAAACTCTAGATTTATAACATCAATTAACTTTTGAAGTTCTCAAACTGGATGTCCAGAAGGCATCTCACACTCAATATGTCCTAAAAATAAATCATTGAAGATTCTCTCAAATTAACTTTTATGTTATTTTTAAAATTACCACCATCCTCCCAGTTACCCAGGTTCATAATCTCAGGGTCAATCATGCCCAGTCACACCACCTATCTGACCCTATCTCCATCTAGCTGATGCCATCTTTTCATTTCTATCTTCACCACATCTCTCACATAAATTCCTTTCCCTCACCTCACACAACTACTACCCCAATGCATGCCTTTATCTCCTCAAACATGGATTACTGAAATACCCTTGCAACTCAGAGGTTCTTAACTTTTCTTATGCTGAGGACAGTTGTGGCAGTCTAGTGAAGACTTTGAATATCCAAGAATAATTTTAATGCATATGATAAAATTCAAAGGATTACCCCAGATCTTTATATAATGATAAAAAATTTTTCCTCAGACAAGTTCATAGAACACCCAAAATCTAGCCATTGAATTGAAGGTCACTTTCAATTCCCTTTAAATATACCCCTGATCTAATTCAATCACACACACACACACACACACTGAATCAGTTCCAGTGGCTCTTCATTTATTCCCCAGAATCAATTATCAAATTGTCTGCTTGGCTTTTAGTCATTTATAAACCTGTCTCCTTCCCACCTTTCTACCTTCCTACCAAAAACCTTTGGTTTTCCCTCATCCGGCTCCAACTTGATATCCATACCGAGGCACTGACTTATTGTTCCATACAGCTAGAATCCTTTCTTTACTCATCTCTGGATCATAGATTCCCTAACTTCTTTCAGGACCTGGTTCAAATCCTAAATTCTTCAAGAGACTTTTTCAGGCTTTCCATTTCTCTCTTTAATTTTCTCCCTCCATTCTGCAAGTCCCTTCCCTGTGAAAACACTTTCCATTTGCACTGTATATCTTATATATTCATAGTCATTTTCATGTTGTCTCCATCATTAGAATCTTTTATCCTTGTAGTCAGAAACCAGATCTTTGCTTCTCACCTAATATGGTATCTAACACATAGAAGGTGCATAATTTATATTTGTGATCTGCCTAAGTATTTTTTTAAATCTCCTCCTCATAAATCCAAAATGAAAGTAACCAAGAATTCAGTTCCCTTTACAGTATTTATCAATTGATTTTGCAAAGTCTCCTTGTTTCCCCCCCACAATGAATTTTAAAGATAACCAAAGAGTTACGGTATTATACTTTTCCCCTTTTTTACTATATATTTGCTGAATAAACTTTTCCCCACTTCTTCCAAGTTCTTTGAAAACATGAAGTGTGAATAACAACTACTTAATTAATGACTATAAGATTTGTCGAAAACAGGTAAGGAAACTGGAGTCTGAGTCACAGAGTCAAGGGTAGAATTTATACTTGGAGATTTAAGTAGATTAGAAAGATAGATAGATAGATAGATGATAGATAGATGACAGATGTAGTTGATAGGTGATGGATAGATAGATAAATGATAGATATAGATGATAGATAGATGTAGATGATAGATGACAGATAGATATAGATGATAGATAGATAATGGATAGATAAATATATATGATTAGATAGATAGATGGATACATGTATGCATGGCTGATGGATATAGACAATAGAGATATATACATACATACATAGACAGATATATAGATAAATGCATATATATAGTTCTATATAGAAAGAGATTTCTATATATCAATATAGATATATATATATATAGAAATATATGTACATGCATTATACATATAAATATCACACATATACTTGTATGCACACATACATCCATGAATATATATAGCTATATAAACACATATGTGTGATTATCCCACAGACAATATTTATTTGCAATTTAATTTAACACAATTTAAATATTTAAGAAATACTCCATATAAGGCACTATGATAAATACTGAGAACAAAAAAGACAATACATGATTCTGTCCCTGCCTTCAGAATATTATTGTTGGTTTAAGGGGGTGGGTGGAAGGTCCAGGCAACACATACACTAGAAAAAATACAAAATCCGCAAAATGATTTCAAATCAATTTTCAAAGAATGTAACAATTGTAGAAATCCGGGAAGACAGAGATAACATTTACAAATATGGTATAGTGAATAGAGATCTAGATCTGAGTTTAAGTTTCAAGTGCCTCTTATCCCTGATGATTGTGTGACCCTGGGGCAGAAGGCTTAACCGTTCATTGTTCTAGGACCTAGAATAATACTTTAAATCTAGATAATTCTTTTAGATTATGTCATAGAGAAGGTGTCAACCTGCAATGGAAAAAGAACTTTCCTCACAAGGGAAATTCCTAAATGAATAAAATTAGATCTAGTCCCCATCCCTATAAATGCAAACATAAGTAACATATAGAAACATATCCATACATATACACATACATACATACATATATATATATACACACACACATACACATGTATACAAAAAGACAGGATTTGTAAAGCTAAAAAGCTTTTCACTGTACTAGAAACCATCACTTAGAACAAATTAAAAAAAAAAAAAACTTGGTAAAATCAAACCCTAGAGGAAAAAAGTCCAAATCTTCTGACTCAAAAGTTCCTTGTGAAAATTGCTTTTCTTTCCATTTCTGAGAACTCCACTGTGATATTTTTCTAACAAACGCTCTTGCCCACTCCATGCACTTGCAAACCCCTCAAAGACCAATTTACAGTAGGTTGACTCAGGAGTATTTGCAGCAGCTAGTGAGCAGTGGGACTGTAAAAGGCACGATACAATAACGTAAACTGGGCCACTGTGAGTTGAACAGTAATTGTAAATTGAGCCAGCTTCTCCCTGGACACAAATTCCTTCCTGGGAGCACGTTGGGCACTTCTGGAAGCCGCATTAACTCTTTGAGGCCACGAGGGTACCATTTTGTACACTGAAACAATCATTTATCAGATGGTACCCTCGAGGCTTGAAAGAGTTAATGTAGTTTCCAAAAAGGCCTAATTTGCCCCCAAAGAGGAGCTTATGTGCTGGGAAAATGTGGTTTAATACTTCTTAGAACTTCTCTTTACTGACATTATCTAAGTTGTACTGGGATGCCTTGTGAGGCTCCATGCTGATTCCTTGCAAGGAAACTGAGAAATGAAATTAAATGTCCAAGGAAAAGTCAGAACAGATGTGAGGAAGATCTTGGGAGGTAAGAAGGTAGAGGAATTCTATCTTTGGATAATCAGATTTATCAACGTAATGGCACAGTAATGACTGATAGTACCATATCACTGCCTATTTTCTGACTTTTTCATCTTCAAGCATCCTCTAAGTATATGGGAGGAAGTATAAAGAAGGATTCTAGACCCATGATTTTTCTATTCCAGAGACCACTTGGAGAAGGAAAATTGGCCAGTATAGGTCAGTGCCTTCTCTGAAACTGTGTCTTAGAAAGTCACCTGGAGCCCAGAAAGGTTGCCATAACTTGACCAGGGTCACACAGACAGTGTGTATCCAAAGTGAGACTTGAACTCCGATCTGATTGTTTTGAGTTCAGGTCTCTGTCTACTATGACATGTGTACCAAAAGAACATTTTTGTGCCCACTATTCCAACTGCCCCTATATGTATGTAATCATAATATTATAAAATGTTAGAATTAGAGAGGAATTTAGAGATGCATTGGGGGTCATTTGATCTGGGTTCAAGACCTAATTCTTGTTTACTTAGCTGGAACTAGAAGCTAAGTCTTTTGAGTTATCATTGTTTTCATTCCACTCAAGGCTTCAATTTCCTCAACTGGAAAAATGAGGAAGTAGGGGGGAGGGTCAAATGGGGCAATTGGAGGGTGATTTCTGAAGTTATTTCTGGCTTTAAATCCAGGATCTCATGATCACACTGAATGGTTCAGATATAATTTTTTTTCATCCTCACCATCATCCCCCCTGAAGCAAATAGCACTATTTTCCCTTATTGCATATGTAGGAGTAAGCTAAGACACCATTATGTCTTAGCTTAGGAAATGATTTTCTCCTTTGCCTCACATCCAGGGCCATCTCAGTCATCCTGATCCATATCTGGTCACTGACTCAGATGGCTCTGGAGGATGTGAGCATGGTGACTTAGCACAGCACCCCTTACTCAAATCCAATTCACTTGCTTGTCATGCCACCTCCCTGATTGCCTGATGTGTGTTCTTCCTTGAAAATGGAGGACAAACATTATTATTATTATTATTATTATGATTATGATTATGATTATGATTATGATTATGATTATGATTATCTTTGGTGCTTTAAAGTCTGCAAAGTAGTTTGTGCTATTTCATTTGATCCTCATAAAAAACACTTTGAGGTAGATGCTATTACTATTCCTATTTTACAAATGGAGAAATGGAAGCTAGGAGAAGTTAACTGATTTACCCAGATCACACAGCTGGTAAATGTCTAAAGCAAGATTCAAATTCAGGTCTTCTTAATGCCATGTCCAACACTCTATCCACTATGCCAAGGGCCATCAGATCCAATCTTTTAAATCTATAACTGAAGAATCTGAGACAGAGAGGAATTTTAACTCAGTCTCAGACTCCAGGTCCAGTGCTCTTTCAACTCTATCTTTTAACAGAGAAATGCTACCTTAATAACTAAATCACACTTCCTCGCAGAAAAGGGATAACCACAGAACATGAGACTGGTTTGGAAGTCACGCATAAAAACCTATCTTGTTACTTAATAATGACATTTTCTATTTTGGTTCCAGTCTAAATCTTTCATCTGATATGAATGGGATGCTCAACCTGGAGCATGTTCTTGTAAGTCCTTCCAACCTAGAAGGGCTTCAAACATAAGTTCAGAGATGGAATGTTATCTGAGCTTCAGCCTAGCTAACTTCAGGAAGACTAATCTAGAAGACTGACCATCAGATAATGGATTCTTTTTGCTACAATATAGAGAGCCAGAGAGAGAGGGAGAGAGAGAGAGAGAGAGAGAGAGAGAGAGAGAGAGAGAGAGAGAGAGAGAGAACCATAGACTTCATCAATGGAATGAGTGCCAATACTAATGAAGTCATGGATCTTTGAGATATTATTAAGAAATATTAATGTGAAGGAAAAGGTACAATGCCGTGAATAGGACACTGACTCAGAAATCAGAAGATATGAGTTCAAGTCTAGGCTCTAATGCTTCCTAGTGAACTTGGGAAAGTCATTTAACTTCCCTGGGACTCTGTGGCCTTTAAAAAATGAAAGAGTTGAAGATGCCCTTTGAGGTCCCTTCCAATTCTATATCTATGATCTATCCCTAGTCCTTTAGTACTGAGAATGTAATGAATATAGGTGTTTCTTTTGTATTACAAGATAAATATGCAACCATTTATAAGAAATCTGCTGGACTTAGCATGTGGACATGTTATATTTCTTTTATGTGCTCCACGATTGCTGCTCAAACCAAAGCAAAAAAAACCCATCAAGTCCTATTTTGCCTCTGTTCATTGGTCTCACCTATCAAAAGGAATGATCCTCAGAGTGAAATATTAGAAGAATAATGAGAACCAAAGAATTGAAATTTAACATAAATGAAGTCAATAACAAAGCACTCAGCATTTCCCTTAGATAGTACCAAATGAGCTAACTTCACAATATATGCCAGAGTATTGAGAAATAAAGAAAAAGAAAATATTGCAGCAGTGGAGAAGGGCAAATGTTATGTCCATTTGCAGAAAAGAGGAGAAGATGGATTCTTGAAATGGTATGATCCTGAGCTTTGGGTAAAATCCAAGAATAATAAGTTCAATGTCTGGCTTGTGAGTACTTAACAAAAGAGCTAACTAAGGACAAGTCATACCAGAAAAAAACTTCATTTTCTTTTTTGACATCATTATTAGATTCATAGATTAGGTCAATTGTGTAAATCTAATACATCAGAATTTCAACAAGACATTTAACAAATTATTCAATAATATGCTTTGAACAAGGCAAAAAGAAATGTGTTGGTTCCTGGGGTTAATGAAGTCTCAGTCACTGTAACTCCTTGAGGCAAGGTTGTATGACAACTTTTTGGGAAATGTTGTAGAGGAGATCCATAATTCAGGTGAGTTTTGAAATACACAACTCCTAAGGTCCCTCCAAACCAAAAAATGTATTTAACAGTGGTCATCCCACAGAGCAGTCATACACATATGCTCCATAAGATAACCACTCTTCTTTAATTATATGACTCCTGTGGCTTTAAGATGGGTCGCATGACCTCAAATTGCTTTAGGAAAGAAAAATAAAGTGGAGGGGGCAGAGTCAATAAACCCTTCAAAAAACAATTAACAAAAAAAGTCATCCACTTCCTGAAAGGATTGTCTACCATTTGTTTGCTGCTACAGTTTGAAAGTCTTCCTCTAAACTTAGTAGAGGCATCTATTATCACAGAGAAGAAAAGGCCAATATGCTAAAGCAGAAGACACAATGTAAAGTGAGAAGGGGCCTTAAAAAGAGCATGTTCACTATTTGCATTGTCACTGTGGAACCATACCAGGAATGTGGTTTCTACAGAAATAGTCAACATATAAGCATTTGTCGTTTTTTGAAAGTGACATGAACAGATAATCTACCTTTAGAATCCTGAGAATCTTGCCAGAAAATAAGTTTAAGTATTAACTCTTTTATAAACTAGCATAAAAACAGGAGGAGAATTAAGAGTGATTACTCTGAGTAAGATAATATCTACATGTGTACAAAAATGACCAATTATTTCAGGGAAAAAGTTATTATAATAGAAAATAGTCTCCATTTAATTTTACACTATATAGATACCTAAGTAGTTTTATTAAATTGCTTTTTGACTAGTTGCCTTAGCATTATATCAAAATAGTCTGATACTAGCTTTAGAAACCAAAGTGACTTCTGCGGATTCAGACATAAGAAATAAGAATATCAGGGCAGCTAAGTGACTCAGGAGATATAGAGCACTTAACCCTAGAGTCAGGAGGACCTGCGTTCAAATCCAGTCTCAGACACATAATAATTTCCTAGCTGTGTAACCTCGGGCAAGTCATTTTTAACCTCCTTGCCTTGTCAAAAAAAATGAAATAAGAATATCTCTTTCTAAAGTGGAAGTAAAAAATTAAAGAAATTTCAAATTATGACTATAAAGGGAATTTCTTTGGGGAGATTATGAAGGTTGATTGAGATCATCACCTCCTGAAACTTCATGGAGTAAATACAATACCAATATAAACAGCCAAAGATGGACATGGTTTCTCTACAAAATTTTACCCTAAGTTCATCTTTTTATTCACTCTGTAATAAATATTATAAGGAGACTAAAGAATTTTCACTGGTAAAAGCACAACAAGACATCAAATCATCTAGGTTTAACTCTTGATAAGTATGCATATTTAAAACAAATGTAAATTAGTGAATATTAGGCTTAGAATCAAAAAGATTTGAGTTTGAATTCCACTTCAGATATGTCAGTAGCTCTCTGATGCTGATCAACTTGTACCTCATTTTCTTAATCTGTAAATGAAGTTAGACATAATGATATATAAGTCATCTCCTGACTTTAAATTTATAATTATACTACTGGATTACTAGATAGATCAAGAGTCCTGAACTTGTATTCTTATATTACCTTTTGAAATAGCTCAACACAATTTAAACCAAAGATGGAAGAAATATTGAGGAAATGAAAGAATTGCTAATCTAAGATACTCATCTATACAGAAAGTTTTGAACCTTAACTCAGACAATAGAGATAGACAGACATAGACCTAATCTTGTCTGGTTTGCAGACTTCAACTATGACTATTGATCTATAGAGCTGTCAGCTATACTTGAGCAGACTGAAAACCCAGGAATGCAGGAACCTTCCTTCCCCCTGCATCTAACGGAAACCGTGTCCCATCCAAGAAAAAAAAACAGGTGGAACAATATACTAAGCAGAGACTCCACATTTAATGAACAACAAGCCTACTGGGAAGAGTGCAATAACATCAGAAGACATCATCCTGCAGTCCTTGAGGTATAAATAGTCCTTCTATTCCTTCACGCCTTCTTATGTATAAAAGCCTGTGCACACTCACTCTCTTCACTGATTGTATGTAGGTACTATTGGAAATCTTATTACATTAAATACCTTTGCTTTGAACTCATTTCAGTTCTGGCTGCCTAGGAAAAATGTAGATACCTAAAGACTCATGAACTTTTCTTTTGAGTGAATGAGAAGAAACTTAAGCTGGGGAGTAGCTATTATTTAGATGTTCGTTGATTGAAAAGGATATGTCACCCCCTGTCAGTATGATATATTCATAATTACACCACTGATTTTTCTTCTTCAGCCTGATACCTTTGGAAGGGCAGCACTTTTCTGGGTCTAGGTACCTTTAAATGTAAAACACTGCCAAGTCTGACTTGTCAAAGCTCTTGAAACTATCCAGTTATTGTAGTCAGGGCTGGTTTCTCCTGATACTTAGTTAGCTGTGCTGATCCATTTCTCGACCTCAGAAAAAAATAGAGGTGACAGTGGAAGAACAAGGAATTATGATTCTTTCCTTAAATATTTTTGTAATAAAATAAAATGCTTTCTTTATAAAAAACATTTCTATGAAATACTTATAATGTTAAATAAATTCAAATTGTAAAGAAAAATAATTGTTTATCTAAGCATTCAAACAAGAATGAATCCATTATTTTAATTAAAGCTTCAATCTAAAACCTCAATTAAATCTAAACAAGCATTCTTTTTTAATATTAACACCCTATATTAGATAAGGAGATTAAGTGTGAGCTGTCATTCAGGCCCTGAAAATCCCAAACCAAAAAGAAAATATTCATTAGACAAAATACAGATTATTTACTTCAGAACATGTTTTATATATATGATGTGTTGTGGATATATCAGTGATTCTGGAAACTGGTATTAGTATTTTTTAAAAATATTTTTATGTGCCTCAATTTTATGGCCCATTGAAAGGAAGAGTAATCCAAATGCTTAATTTTTTGTTGTCTATTTCTCAAATGCATTACTATTGACAAAGTAATTGATATAAAGGATTTAAAGCTTCCCACAAAATGAGATTATAGGATTTAGAAAATGAATGCCTATAGTACTAATTATTTTCATTATTATTACTAGTATTATTATTATTATTATTATTATTATTATTATTATTATCAAGGAGTTCTAAAAACTTTGAATAACCTTTGGATATTCAAATAAAATGGAGACAAAAGTTAGATTTTAATGTATTTGTGACCATCCTATACCTTGTCAATTCTTAAGTGACATTTTGACCAAAGTTTTTTACTAAATGGGTTTTTCCTGATCAAACACTAAAATGCTGTTAGATCCTCCCTCTCTCCTGGCCTGTTTAGCAACTCCTATGGTCAACTCTGCACTTTACTAGCACCTGTTAAAGTAACTCCAAAGTGCTTTGTATCTAAATTCATAGCTTTCCAATAACAACCTTCAATTCAATACTCAGACAAAAGACATAAAAAGATACATTTTAGAGCATTCCAAGAAGGTAGGCATCCTTGATGGATGGCATTGTGTGTATCTTGGGGACTACAACTCTCAGAAATTATCTTTGGGTTTTTTTTTTCCCTAAACCGGTACCCATCCTCCATTCTCATCCAGTTCCAAAAATAAGAATACCAACCTTCAGGAACAGAGGCAGAAGCTTCAGCAAAGTCCTCTGTTGTTTCTCTGGGTTGAGGAATGGGGCTATCTGTGCATATTCTAGAAACTGCCTCTCTAGCATTTCCCACAGGGTAGTGGGGCATTGGGGATGCCTTCCTTGGAGGAGTTCAGGCTGCAAAAGGTCACCAGAGTTTGGTTGTTGATCTGCCTTGTTAGGCACATTTTCTTGCTCCTTTGAGAAGTCTTCTTTATCCATGACTCAGTCCAAGTGGCCTATTACGGAAAAAAAAAATGTTACCATCTTATCACAGGATTTTCTGGCTTTTAGCCTCAATAATCTATAAAACATATAATATTCATGCATTCATACTCGATGTATGTATTATGTGGAATTAAACAGATAAGAAAGCCAGGCAAAGAATAGAACCAATAAATATACTAATGATATCAATACATTTAAAAGTCCTTGTCTCAGGGGCGGCTAGGTGGCATAGTGAATAAAGCACCGGCATTGGAGTCAGGAGGACCTGGGTTCAAATCCGGTCTCAGACACTTAATAATTACCTAGCTGTGTGGCCTTGGGCGAGCCACTTAACCCTGGTTGCCTTACAAAAAAAAAAAAACCTAAAAAAAGTCCTTGTCTCAAATTTTAGCTTCCTTCTTTTCCATCTTACTCTGGACTTAATATACCTTTTCACTTTACTGTACCCCACTCCTTCTAGATTGAAAGTGATCTGGTCCCTCTGAACTCCAAAGGAATCTTCTCTAGAAAATCAACTTGAAAGGAAGTTTTCCAAAAAAAATGCACAAAGGAGACACTTGGGTTATTTTGTATATAAGAATATAAAAGTATAGAATAAAACAACGTAGTTGTAGTCAAATATAAACATTTTGGAGGAGGGTAATCCTAGAGTAGGCGTAAGTATAAGGGATTACATTGGAAAAGGAAATTTCCAAGTTAGGAAACTTCTTCCACTAATGCAATTTGGTACTTTTCCCTGCAACATGTAGCCATAATGTCAATAGGGCAGGCATGGGATTTAAACCAGGTCATTCTCACTCTGTCCTCAGCTCTCTTTCCACTACATTATGCTACCTCATGAGAGTACCTCAATATAACTAACTGACAGTGTGAGAGAGGGAGGAGAGGTAGTCTTGAAATGAGGAAGATGTAAATTCAGAGAAGTTAAAGAAGGTGAAGAGGGAGAAATACCTACACAGTATGCTGTCATTATATATCCTTATTCTGTAAGAGGCTTTTAAGAGAGGTAAATTTAGACTTTTATATCCCTTGCTTCAAGTCAATCATCTGTATTAATTCTCATATCTCAGCTTCAGAAAGTTCCTGAGTTTCCTAGAACTGTCCCCTTTCCCTCAAATTGTTTTTCCTTTTACAAAGTCTTGCAGTCTCTGATTGCGAATGCACATATGTGTGCATGCATGCATATTATGTGTATGTGTATTATACATAGAATATATGTAAATGTTCATGATGCCACAGTGAAGAGAGAGTTGAAATGGAGTCAGATAGAAAACTGTCTTCAAATTATGCCTCACATTCCTATTTTCAAAATGACCCAAGACTAATCAGTTATCCTATCTGAGCATTGATTTGCTCATTTGTGAAATGGGAAGAATAGAACCTAGATCTCAAAGAGGTTGTATGAATCAAATGATAATATATATGAAGCAAATATCAGCTAATGTAAATATGCTCATATGTACGTCTATAGACATACATATATATATATATATATATATATATATATATATATATATATGTGCATAGTATCCCAAAAGTGTTAGTGTAGTTTTAAAAAAGCTTAAAAGGAAGTATTCCATATAATTCTTATGATCTTATATATTTAGTTATGCATGTATCATCTTCACAATACATATGTGTTTAATATATGCATATCATATATAAATGACACATGGATGTATTATGTTCATATGTAATATACATGCATTTGTGTCTATATAGAGATATAACTACCAAATATATCTATTTGTATGTAAATAGAAAATATGCAATATATACATATATATTTATATTTTGTGCTGATACAGTCAATCCTCAACTTTCATGGAGGTAACATTCTTAGAAAATGGTACAAGAGGAAAACTCAAATGTTGACACAGTGAACATAAGGGGTTAGGTTCCCATCATCTGTGCAGTACCAACCACTGTGAAGCCCAGGAAGGGAGAGAGGAGGGAAGCAGAGATATCACTGGACAGCATAAACACCAGCAAGAGGGTAGAGGTGACTATCATCTCATTTACCCACAAACTTAGCCACTTTTCTGTTTCTTTTTTCAATTCCTTCATTTTACACTTCCAGAGGGAATTCAGGAACACTTTCAATTGTACTTTCCTCTTTTTTGCAGATATAATGAATTTTGATTCATTAATACCAAATTCCTGGCCAAGAGAGACTACAGACATTCTAGCCTGAAATGCATCTAATACATTTATTTTCTTTTTTTTTTTAAGGTTTTTGCAAGGCAAATGGGGTTAAGTGGCTCGCCCAAGGCCACACAGCTAAGTAATTATTAAGTGTCTGAAGCTGGATTTGAACTCAGGTACTCCTGACTCCAGGGCCGGTGCTCTATCCACTGTGCCACCTAGCTGCCCCTTACATTTCTTTTCTACCTGAACTTATTTTGTATGTTTGGTCTTAGAGCCCCAAAGAACTTGTACTATGTTTTGGAGGCTTATTTACTACAGAAAACTTGAGTTTTAAAGGTAAACAAAGACAACATGCAACAAAGGCACTGGGACTTTATTTTTCTGTATGCAACAAAGTCCTGACAAACTTACTTTCTCCACAGAATCTTTTTTCCCAAGCTTATTTCTATGCACCTATCAAGGGCATTGTTTATATAAATTAGAAGAAAACTGGCACATTTTTCACAGATGACTGTATACACTGGAGGAACACAACTTACTGAAAGATTCATATATATAATAGCTTTTGTCAATTGTTTGTGAATTGCTAAAAAAAATGCACCAGATGAAAAAGCACTGATGGGCTTTAATCTGTACCCTTAGAGAAAGTACCTAGCTCAGTGAGACCAGTGATCTAAATCATGAAAGATAAAAAAAAATTTACTTGGCTAATAATAAAATCATAAAACTTCTTACTCTTTGAATTGATAGACTAAGATGAATCCTGGTCTTTGCTCTTCCACATTTCTTTCTCAACCCTGTTCCGAATACCCAATACCATCCAAAGAATCTGACATATATGTCACCTTCTTTCTGATCAAAGAATTTCTACCCCAGTTTTGGACTTTACCAATTATTAATACATTATAGCACCAGTCTCTCAAATGTTTATCTGCTCCCAAATTCCCCTGTCTCCAATCGATCCTTCATGCAAATTTAAGACTGATATTCCTAATATAAATGGGTATATATGTGTGTATATATATATAGTTAGTCATATGTATGTATAGCTTTGTACCTTTCCTAATCAATCTTTACAAAATCTGAGTTCTCTCTTCTTAAAACTATAATACTTTACACTTAGTAAAATGTGTAGTATCACTCTAGTAAAATATAATCTCTTAGAGGGCAGGGATGGATTTTTTTGTCTGTGTATCTCTAGTATCTGAACTAGAACCTTGAAAAGAATTGGTGCTTTAAAAACATGTTAATTTGAATTGAATGTATGATACATCACAAATTCTTAAAGTTTATAAGAAATCACTTCCTTTGGGCAAGATGATGTAGAGGTGATTCTTTTATTAAACCAGGGTATGGACTTGGTAATTTCATTTCCTTTCAGTTTTAGAATATTAGCAATCTAAGAAATGAAAGGTGACTACCACAGCCCTTACAATATTGCCTCTAATCAATAAAATTAAATATTTATATGGCAGATATTATGATAGGTAACATTCAGAATAAAGAGACAAACAGCAAAAGAATTCCTTCCCACAAGGAGCTCATAGTGTCTGTCAGAGATTTGGTAAGTGGTTACTCTGTTGATCACTATGTCAATATTATGTAATTGAAAAAGCATATATAGAAATACAGGAAAATAAATACAAGATAAGTTCATGAGGGAAAGACATTCCTTGCTAGGGAAATCAGGGAGGGTTTCAAGCAACATATTGCTTGAATTAAGGTTTGAAGGAAATAAAAAGATTCTAGGTGGTGGAAGTGAAGTGGGAATGCCTTACATTATAGGAGGTGAAAGGGAACAACCGATGCAAAGCCATAGAAATGAAAGATGAGATTCAGACAAAAGAGTGAACTAGGTAACCAGGCACTGTTTTGACCAACCTAAAATTCCTCATTTCTTCTTGTTTTTAATGTCTATGTTGTCTTTCATGATATAATTAAAT
The DNA here is from genome assembly GCF_037893015.1 of Macrotis lagotis. Taxonomy (NCBI): domain Eukaryota; kingdom Metazoa; phylum Chordata; class Mammalia; order Peramelemorphia; family Peramelidae; genus Macrotis; species Macrotis lagotis. The sequence continues at coordinate 72,513,263 of NC_133661.1, read as the reverse complement.
TATATTAAATTGCTTTGAAATTATAAAAATAATCCTACAAACTTGAACAATAAACAGAATAAAGATGCCCAAATTCTGCTGCATTTTTATCTTATTCATTGACTGCTTTGTCATCTGGATGAAGAATGCAGCCAGAGTGGTTTCCTTAACATATTACTTTCCAGGATGGCTAGGTGGCACAGTGGATAGAGCACTGGCCAGGAGTACCAGGTTCAAATCTGAGCTTAGACATTTAATAGGCCATGTGGCCTTGGGCAAGCCACTTAACCCCATTGCCTTGAAAAAAAAATTTTAAAAAACATTATTTTCCCCCAATTGCATGAAAAGAAACAATTTTTAGCAATTTTTAAAGTTTTGAACACCAGATCCTATCTCTCCCTGAGACAGTTAACAATAGCAAGAGTATTTTAAGAAGGCTTCAGGACATAGGATTGGCCGACAGAAGTCACAGAGTCCTGGTGCCTGTTTCCATTCTCATGCTCCAGTGGAGCCATTCCTACTGAAGTAAAACAGTCCCTTTTACAATGGTTTAAACTTTTATTCCAAATCAGCACCTAGGTTATTAGCAAGGACCACAAACTGCCTGGTTCTAGCCTGAGAGCTGAACCAAGCTACAGTGGTCATGTGGCAGTCTGCTACCATTATGGTGCCATTTGGGGACAGAGGGGAGGACTAACATTACTGGCATTAAAGAGGAGAAAGGACAGTTATAATAATAATAATAATGATGATGATGATGATGATGATAGTGACAGCAATTGTATAGTGATTTAAGAATGGCAAAATATGAAGAATGTAAAACTCTAAAAAGACAATAGACATAAAAATAGCAAATTCACATGTATGAAGCACTTTACAATTGATGAAACTGATTTCTCATGACAACACTGTGAAGTCAATAATGCAAGTATTATGAGACTATTTTATAGTTAAGTGACTTGGGTCCAAAATCACAAAGCTAGTCAATCATGAGAACTTTCAATCAAAGTCTGAGGTTTTTGCCACTACATCATGATGCCTTTCCCTAGAGTCCACCTCGGAGGGTAAAAAAGCAAGCCCAAACAGACACTTGCAAAAAGAAACTACAAAGGCCATAAGAAATGAAACAGAGGGGATGACAGGCTACTTGTCTACTTGTGACTAGAAGAGCAGAAAAGATTCGTCATACTTTATTTTTAGCTCTGGGAAAACACAGAGCTTGGTCATTTAAGATTTTAAATGGCAGCTTAGATTGAAGTTGGTAATTCCTTCATATGATGCCTCTCACAAAGCAGCCCTTTTTCTCCATCTATTTTTCCACCATCAAGCAAGAGTTCTATTCCACTGTGTACCAGATAAAAGGGTGGCCTTTATGCATTGGAATCCAACTTAAGGAAGCTACAAAAGCCAGTAAATGGATAACTTCCAAATTTTCCAGCTCAATTTAGACCTTTTAAAGGCCAATCTCTAAACACATGGGCTCAAGTTTTTTCCATTCCAGTTCATCCTCCTTTCAACTGTCATAGTGATTTTCTGAAAGAGTTGGTCTGACCTTGTCACTCTTCTATCCAGTAAACTCCAGTGGTTCCCTAATAATTCCATGATTAAATACAAAGCCCTCTCTTGATTTCTTCATAACCCGGCTCTTTCTATTTTCTGTTTTACTCCTTATACTTCACTTCTCTTCATGAACTCTCCAATCTAGTTACACGGAGCTATATGTTGTTAATCCTAAACAACACATCTCCAGTCTCTGAACCTTTAAATTGGCTATCTCCATGCCTGGAGCATTCGCCCTCTGCATTGTGCCTCTGAGTTTTTTCCAGCTTCCTTCAAGATTATATATCCCATCTTCTGCAGGAGACCTTGCCTGGTTCTCCCAATTACAAATAACTTCCACTCTTGGAGGACCTCTCATCTACTGTGTATATATTTTGCATGTACCTAGACATTTTCATGATGTCTCCTTCATTAGACTACGAATTCCTTAATGACACAGACTGGTTTTGCCTTTCTTTGTTTTCCCAGGGTGACACAGGAGAGAACTTAATAGTTTATGTCAAATACAGGGAAAGGTATTTGAAGACCAGTCTAGATAAATTCCAAAAGACTCATCATTAGAAAGTTGACTGTTCAATTCTAGCATCTATGGAAGAAGGTTATATGAGGAAAGGAGCCAGAGAAGAAATTGAGTTGAAGAAGAAAGACTTGTGAGGGTGATTTGAAATTGTGAGGGACAGTTGGTATATGGAGAGAGATATGACTCCTAACTGCCTGAAAGAATGCTAATTGCATCACTGAGGACCTATATAAAGGAGATTTTTTTGTGTAAATATTGTATTAGTTTTCCAATTATATACAATAATAGTTTCTACCTATCATTTTTAGGGGTTTTTTTGCAAAGCAAACAGGGTTAAGTGACTTGCCCAAGGCCACACAGCTAGGAAATTATTAAGTGTCTGAGACATCTACCTCTCATTTTTGGTAAGGTTTTGAATTTTGCACATTTTCCCCACCCTCCCTTCCCTCCCCCTTCCCTGCCACAGAAGGCAATCTGATCATCTTTATGTTGTTTCCATACTATGTGTTGAGAGAAATATCATATACTTGAGGGAAAAATAAAATATCAGAGACAGCAAAATTATATAGAACTTAAGGCAACTATTTTTTTTAAAAAAAGATGGTAACAATATTTGGTTTTTGTTTAAATTACACAGTTCTTTCTCTGGATACAGATGGTATTCTCCATCACAGATCCCCTAAAATTGTCCCTGAATATTACTCTGATGGAATGAGCAAGTCCGTTAGGGTTGATCATCACCCCCAAGTTACTGTTATGGTATACAATGTTCTTCTAGCTCTGCTCATCTCACTCAACATCAGTTCATGCAAGTTTTTCCAGGCTTCTCTGAAATCCCAATCCTCCTGGATTCTAATGGAACAATAGTGTTCCATAATATACATATGCCACAATTTGTTCAGCCATTCCCCAATTGCTGGATGATCACTCAATTTCTAATTAGTTGCCATCACAAACAAGGCTGCTATGAATATTTTTGTCCAAGTGATGTTTTTACCCATAAAGGAGCTTGTTAAAGAATATACTTTGGGACAAGTTTTTGAGAGAAGCAATTGCAAGAGGTAAGCAAAAATGTTTGAATGGATATTGTGAGTCCTTAGAAACTCTTTTGCTTCATCATGTCCATTTACTTCTAGTACTTGCTATTCAGGAGATTTGCAACCACTTAAAAGCAGAGCCACTCTGGGAACATCATTTTGTCTTTTCCTGCTTAAGTTTAAAAACTTTGACTACCAGTCAAAGAACGTCCTTATTATTGGGTTCTCATTGATTTACCCTTCTTCAGGACAGTGACTCTTATTTGCCACGTTTTTGTATCCCTACTGTTTAGAACAATACCTGCTAAATAATGGGTTCTTTAATAAATCTTGGCTAATTGATCTAATAGCTATTTTGGTATCTATTTACTATTTTACTGGTTAAATTGGTTTATTCACTACTTGCCACATGATCCTTTAGCTTGCCAGCCTTTGGTAAAAGAGAGCAATGTTGACTATTATAATCTCAGAGTCACTCTCCCCTTGAGAGAAATCAGAGAAATCTCTTTTGTTCAGAACCCTTTGGAAGTGTAACTCTAAACTCACAATCTTTGTAGGGTAGCAGAGAAAGTCTAACCTGATAATCTTCTAAGTAGTAGGAGAGATCCCTCAACCTCAATGGCCCCTAGATCTTGACTGTTCTTCCCCTGTCACCAAATGGTGTGTATGCTCCTCCCCTCTATTTTTCATAGAGATGAACCAGATTTCAAGTCACATTTATTCATATGACCTAAGATTCACATTTACATATTAAACAGACCCACATCAAATATCTTATATACAGTTGATAAAAAGTCAAGTTCAGAATCAAGAAGATCCATCTTGTATCTGACATATACCATTACTCAGTTTTTCAGTGTCCCTGATCATTATTTAAGACTATAAATTAAAGAGAAACTGCCAATGTGCACTGGAGGAGGGAGTTTCTCATGGAGGGAGTTTCTCATTGGAATGAATTCACATTTATGAAATCACAATTCTGATGTCATTCTATCCCACTGATGACAAATTGGAACATATGAACAGTGAAGTATCCACGACGATAAGGGATCCTGAAACTATGTCATATGAGTAACAAATTGAGGAACAGTGGGCAGAGAGTAAGGATGGGAGGGAGGGGGAAGAGAGACTAACTTATTTTGGTTATTATGTCAAAAGAGGATTAGATTTATTTTGAATTTCTCCAGAAGGCAGAACTAAGATCAATGAAGGAAATAATTCTCCAGAAGGCATTGTTTGATTTGAGATGTTGATGAATATTCTACCAATGACAGTTGTCCAAGAAAAAAACAACTTTTGGAGAGTAAGGGTGTCCTGAGAAGTATTCATGAAGAATTAGACGAAATGTTCATTAGGGATATTATTGTAGAGATTATTTTTTCATGGGGTCAGTGTTGCCTTAGATGGCTTCTAAATTTTTTTTCCAAATTACAATTCTCAGATTATTATCTAATTATTCATATATTTTCCATGGAGTGACTGGTGGTTAGGAAGAATTCTAAGGCACGTGACTTAAGAAATTCTTATCTCTAGAACTTAAAAAAAATCTTATTCCTAGGCTAGTATAGAAAGAAAATATACAGAAATCCTCTTCATGCAGAATTAATCCAAATGAAAGATGAACATCTATTATATTCTTTTTTAAAAATACCCTCTAAGCCATGAGTAAATGATTGTTTGACCAAATTAAAGATAAAAATCGATTTCCTCTTCTGTCACTGTCACCTTATATGTTTTCAGATAGAAAGCTTAACAAGCAGAAACTGTATTTTTTCTTGGTGGGTTTTTTATCCTTGTAATATACATGGTTACAAATTGCCCAAAGGCCCTGATTGTGAGAACAGCTTGTAAATTTAATGAATAAATAATAAAAAACATTCATTTTTCAGGGTAGTTTAAAATAATCTGTTTCTTTTCCATTCTAAGGGCATGTTCAACATGACTTTCTTGGTAAAGTGTTTGGAAAACAATTCCTATATTTATCAAGGCCCATGACACTCAGTTCTTAAATCAAAATTTCTTGGCTCTAAAATACATTAACATGGGAACTGCATTCATCAACCCTACTAATTTGCTTTTTTCAAGTTGCTAGGGAGAAAACAGTCCAAAGTATTTAGGTATTTTTAATATTATTTATTAAGGCAATGGGGTTAAGTGACTTGCCCACGATCACACAGTTAGGCAATTATTAAATGTCTGAGGCTGGATTTGAACTCAGGGCTGGTGCTCTATCCACTGTGCCACTTAGCTGCCCAAAACAGTCCAAAGTATAAAGTATTTCAACATATACCCTAATAAGATAAAGTAAGAAGAATATTTCTCTGAATCTTTCTTGGAAGGTATCTAAAGCTAAATCCACACAAACAATTTAAAGAAGACATCTTACTCTAATCTTGATTCTATGACTATAACTTCAGATGGCACTTGGTTATACCAAATGCCATCACAACATTTTATTGAGAGGTGAATAATTCAGGCATATATATATATATATATATATATATATATATATATACATTACATATATATATTGTCTATACTATGAATTAGTTTGGTTTTTCCATTGAATTAATTAGTTATTTATACATTATGTAAGCAAATCCTATGATAACATGCACACTATTCTACACATAGAAACATCCCTACATGTCAAGAATGTCATAGGCTCTTGGAGCTCAAAAAAAATTCCAAGATTATGTTTTTTAAGTTTGAAAATGACTGAACTAGTAAGTCATTGTAGATAGCATGGCTCTCCTTGTTGAATTTGGAATACCAAAAGATGCACAACTGCATCCATTTTAACTCAACTGTAGGATTTCCTGAATATTATACAAACCAGTTAGATTCTTACAGAAATGGGTATGGGAAGGTATATGCATAATTAACTTATTGTAATCCTCTGGGTCTGAGCCAGGGAAATGAAGATGTAAATATAACTACTCCCAGAAGTGTCTATCTGTCCAGATAATGACAGTTCAGTTTCCAGATGACCTACTATTTCTAGTAGCTATAAATTTGCAGAGACCCAAGATACTTGAGCAAACCATATTTAAATGGGAGCCAACATTAACTTTTGTAGTGATCATGGTAAGAACAGTCCATACTTCTAAGATATTTTTCTTCAGTTCTTGTGAAATCTGTCCTTACATTAGTAATGGGTACTTTGTTAAAATGGATGCAGTTATGCATCTTTTGGTATTTGCAATGCAAATAAGCAAACTCTAGCTGCCATTTACTACTTCAATTATAAATAGGTCAGATAAACTTAAACTTAGAAGATGATAGAATTCCTTTGGAATCAGGAATTTTAATCGTTGTTATTTATCAGTAATTATTATCTGTTTCTATATCCTCATGGTCCTGTTCCCTCTTTTTTCTTTTGGGTGAAGGGACCTGTTTTCATCAACCAGAATCAATGGTTTAATGGAGGACAAAATCTATTTCAAAAAATATTTAAGTGCCTACTATGTTCCAGAAACCATCCAAAATAAAAATAAAATAGTTTACATTTGATTTGGTAATGGTATGGTGTAGTATGAGAACATTAGACTGAGAGTCAGGAGGCTTGAACTATAGACCTAGCTTTCATAAGTGATCTAAAGAAAATTACTTCATTTAATTAACTTTAGTCCCTCACCTCCATACTTCCTAAATTCACTACTTCTGTCAAAGGAACCATCAGTCTTTCAGTCACAAAAGTTTGTCACTTCAGGGTCCTTTTTGTCTTTTCATTCTTCCTTGCTGCTTGTGCCAGTCAGTGATCAAGATTTATTGATGCCACCTTTGTGATATTTCTCACATCTAACCCTTTCTCTCAACTCACACTAACTCGGGTCATTATTACTTCTCTGTGAGTAAAAATAGTCTCTTACTTGACCTCCCTACATCTATTCAATTCATTCTCCACAAGCAATCACATGGATATTTCTAGGTCTGATCATGTCCCTCATTTGCTCAAGAAGCTTTGATGTTTCCCTGGGTCATTGAGGAAAAAATTCAAATCCTCTCTTTGACACTTAAAACTCTTCACAGTTTGGCTTTAATCTACATTTGTCAACATTTCTTCCTAATATGCGCCATGATTTTTTGCAAAGCTAGTATACTTATAGTTACCTCTATATGAACTTTAATTTTCTAACTTCTACCTTTGCACAAGCTCATCTTTGTTTGCAATGTCTGCACCTTCATCTCTTGATATTTCTTGCGCCATTCAAAACTCAGTTCAAGTGCTACCACCTACAAAAAGGCTTTCATAATATCTTCTGTTATTAGCATCCCTCTTCCTCCAAAATTACTTGGCATTTACTTTGTGAATATACTGTAGTTATTTATTAATGTACATATAATTTTTCCCTGATAGAATGTTAGCTCCTTAAAAAAACAATTGTTTTCACTTTTATCTTTGTAACTAGGAATGGCCAATAAAGTTCTTAATAAACTTTGGGCAAATTTCGTTGTATTTATAAAAATCAATGAGTTTAGATTACAATTATCTCTGAAGTGAAGTCACTTACAACAAAATTCTATGATGTTTTTGTCTGAAGTTAAAACTAAAACTAAAACTGGCCTCAAACTGAATCTGGAACAAGAATATGAAGGACTGAAGATCAAAGAGGAAGGCTAGGGGCAGCTAGGTGGCAAAGTGGATAGAGCACCAGCCCTGGAGTCAGGAGTACCTGAGTTCAAATCGGGCCTCAGATACATAATAATTACGTAGCTGTGTGACCTTGGGCAAGCCACTTCACCCCCATTGCCTTGCAAAAAAAAAAACCTAAAAAAAAAGAGCAAGGCTAGACAGGCCAGAGTCTAATGCAGCTTTCCCTGAAATAATAACCAGTCTTTACTGTGTTTGAAGACACATGAATCTCTTTATGTACATTATACTTTTTGATAGTCATAACAGTCCACTCAGCCAATGGGTAAACAAACATTTATTAGGGTATCCAGTTTACAGATGAGATAATGGGAGCCCAAAGAAGTTAAAGTCACAACTTGGTCAAGCAGGAGGGTCCAGTTGTCCTCACCAGTGCTTTAATCACCACATCCGAGCTATTGAAGCATAATGACTATGGACTTATTTTCACATCCAGAACTGTGTGAACTATCCCCCCCTTACTTAAACATAAAATTTATACACAAATAGATAATAATAGTTGGTTTGCTTCTATCTTTCCTGCTTTGCTCTGAAATGAAAAAGCCTGGAGGGCAAGGATTATTTCTCATGACCTTGACTTGGTTATTGCCACACTATAACCATGAAATCATTATAGCATTCATTAAATCCTGCTCCTAACCACAGTGAAACTTTCTCATAACAGTAAAAAAAGCTCTCTTCTCCCAGCCATGAAGAACCCTTCCATAGATCAGTTATCGGAGCCCATAAAAAATTCTGTTCTTTCTTTCTAATTGGCCTTTGCAGAAGCCTCCCTTGACTTTTCATGTCTACACATTTCCCCTACCCCCAAATTTCTTTATAGAAGAGGAAGTGGGCACAATAAAGTAGGTACCTTGTCAAAACAAGAATGTTTCTTTGAAATGAAAGTTGGCTAGGATGCCGGATTTGCATCTACTTCCTAAAAATAGCAGAAGTTAATCTGAAGATTCATGTTCTCTCTTCTCCTATAGTTAATGAAGCATGAATCACTTCTCATAGGTTCAGAAGGACCAAAGATACTTGAGCAAACCCTATTTAAAAGGGAGCCAACATTAACATTTGTAGTGATCATGGTAAGAATAGTTCACACTTCTAAGATATTTTTCTTCAGTTCTTGAGAAATCTGTCCTTACATTAGTAAGGGGTATGTTGTACCTTAGCAATTGGGTACAACCTCCAAAGAGAAATCACAGAAACTCTGGGACTTGGCAGAGTATCATGCTTAAAAATTCACCATCTTCTGACCAACCTGTTGTTGAGATTCTGGTACTTCAAGTAAGTTGGTACTTAAACAAGATCTACAAATAGTTTGATCGTTGAGTTTATATTATTTTCCACACCTTTCCAACTTGGTAAGGCTACAGTTCTGCTGAAGAAGCCTTGGAGATCCAAGGTCACTCCCTCAGCAGGATGAGAAGACAGAAGAAAATTGAAGTAGAGTATATAATACTCTACAGGAGTCAGTCTACAAGAACTTCTTAAGGTCTTATTATATGCTAGCATATAAGTTAAGCACTGGGGATATAAAAAACTAAAAACTAAATAAAAAACTAAGAAATGATCTCTAGCCTCAATGAGTTCACATTTCATTGAGGTGTATGCAAATAAATGTGTTCATATAAGATACATATATACATATTCATATATAGAGGGAGAGAGAGAGAGAGAGAGAGAGAGAGAGAGAGAGAGAGAGAGAGAGAAATGGATGATAGCATCAGAGTGAAGATACTAGCAAGGAGATATAGTGAGTGGGAAAGAGGGATGGGAAAGGAGAGGACTACCTTTTCCCTTCCATTTGATTCCCCAGTTCTAAGTCAATGTCTAGCACAGACATAACTTTTAAAATATTTGCTGACTGACTGAAGGTAGGGTTTGAGCTAGATCTTGAGAGAAGTCAGGGAAGCCCAGTGAAGAGAAGGTAGAGCATTCATGGCAAAGGAGACACCCAGTGAAAAAACTGGGAGATGGAGTTTCATGCAAGAGAAATAGAAAACTAGGTTAGGGGAGCTGGATGGCAAAGCACACTTATTGGAGGAAAGCATAAGAAGACTGCAAAGGTAGGAGGGAGAAAGGTTAGTGAAGTGGTCCCAATGTTAAGAAATTGAAATGGGCTTGCCTCACAATAACCCTAAAAGCTTACAGTATTAGCTCACAAGATCACACAATCAGTAAGTGGTGGATTCTGGACTCAAAGTCAAGACTTCTAAATCAAAGACATTCTCTGTCATCATATCCGCATTACCTTTTTTACTGCGGGTGGAGAGGGGATGAGGGAGAGATCAGGATTGGGTGATTTGCCCTTGGTCATACAACTACTAACTATGTGAAGCTGGATTTGGACTCAGATGCTCCTGACTTCAGGGTTGATGCTTTATCCATTGTACCACTGAGTAGCTCCACCTCCACCTCTTAAATAATAATGATAAAAACTGGATCTGTGATCTCACTAAAAAAGGGAAATTCCTGATGAGGAAATCCTTTCTATTAATGTAGGTTGGCATCTTCTCATCATCTTATAGTCTTAGGAATAAGACCACGGAATTGAAAGGTTCAAGTGACCTGTTCAGGGCTGCAGAATCAGTAGGCATAAGAGGTGGCTTTGAGACCAGTTCTCTATCTACAAAACCACTAGTGCCTCTAAATTATGCCACATTGATATGGTACTTTATAATTTACATGAGAGGTAGAATGGTATAGAAGATAAAAAACTTATCTTGGAGAAAAAAAAAGACTTAGGTTCAGGGCACATCTCTGAAACACCTTTGCTGTGGGATCTTGAGGAAGTCATTTAACCTCCTAGTTCATTAGGCAAACCTCTAAGACTCTAAACTTAGAAAAGGTATTGACCTATATAAGTAGATACTATTTCTTTTACTGTAAATTCCCTATATTTAAAAAAACACAGCCCCCAATCCTCTCTCTATAGAGTCTACAAAATACTTTCCTTATCGCACCTCCACAGGATGGTTTGTGAAAACAATGTTATTTCCATTTTGCTGATGAAGAAACTGATATTTTGAGTTCTGTCGCAATTCTTTTTGTAATGACTAAAAAATTCCATTTCACCCGTGGCAGATTAGGGAAGCTACTCATAAATAGAACATTCCTAAATGAAGATTAAAAATAAAAACAGTAGTAGAGTCAGAATGCCAAAGAGAAAGTAGTAGTTCATAAAATACAGGAAGCAAAATGTGCTTAGGTCTCTTCTATGTTCTCCCAGATCTAACTGCTATTCAAATCATTTGCTATGGATGAGCTAGCTTCAAGAGGCAAGTCCAAAGCAATGAAAACTATGAATGTTCCTCAATAAAATATAGTGCACATTTAATAGACTATATGACATGAAGAATGCTATGTGAGATGTAAATTTTAAATGAAACAACATTCCTGTCCTGAAGAAGCAGAGGATTCCCCACAAGGGAATAAAGGAAATTAGTAGATGCAGTGGAGAAGACAAAGGTAGGAAAGGCTAACTTGGACATTGTCATTGGAAACCAGGCTTGTAGTAATGTTATTCTGAGCTAGAATAATGAAAGCAAAAAAATGGAAAAAATAATAATATTGAAAAGCATATCTAAGAGAAAAATGATCAGCACATAGTGATATTAGACTCAACATGTGAAGGAGATGGAAATATCAAAGATAATTCTTTGAGAAGGTGGAAGTAGCACAGAACTAAAACTTAGAAAGGTAAAAGACCAGCAATGTCCCCCCCATTTCCATAATACTTCAGTGACATACCAGTATAGCCTTATTGTAGATCTTACTAGGGAGCTGGATCATCTCCAAGATTCAGAACTTTGAAATTCTAACCCTTGACCACAGGCTCCTATTTCCAACTTCTCCACTATCTCACTCACACTAAATCTTCTCTACTATCATTATGAGCTCAAGTAATCAATTAGAATTTATGATGGGACTATGATATGCCAGGAGCAACTAGGTGGCGTAGCAAATAGAGTGATAGAAGTGAGGAAGACTCATCTTCATGAATTGAGATCCAACCTCAGACACTTAGGAGCTGTGTTACCCTAGGAAAGTCACATAATTCTGTTTCCCTCAGTTTCCTCATCTGCAAAATGAACTAGAGAAGGAAACAGTAACCACTGTACTAATTTTACCAAGAAAACCCCAAATTGGATCACAGAGTCAGACATGACTAAAAATAACTGAACAACAACAAACTAGATGGCAGATATTATGTTACGAACTAGAGATATGCAAAAATAAAAAATAAAACAAACAAAATAATCCTTGCTCTCAAGGAACTCAAATCAAATCTAGGAAAGATCAAACAACATACAAACTATATGCAAATAAGATATAGACAGGATAAAATGAAGTTAGTCTCAGGGAGAAGGTAGATGCAGAATGTATGACTTTAACAAAAACTTGAAAGAAATAAGAAAAACAAGGAGGCAGAGTTGAGAAGGCAATGAGTAACAGGCATAATGGATAGCTAGCAAAAATGTAAGGTTTAGGGGCAGCTAGGTGGCGTAGTGGATAAAGCACCGGACCTTGGAGTCAGGAGTACCTAGGTTCAAATCCGGTCTCAGGCACTTAATAATTACCTAGCTGTGTGGCCTTGGGCAAGCCACTTAACCCCGTTTGCCTTGTAAAAACTTAAAAAAAAACTTATTTAAAAAAAATGTAAGGTTTGCAGAGAGAGGGTTTTCTTCTCATAATACTAAGGAAATTAGCATCACTGGATCACAAGGTAGAGGGATTAAGTTATAAGAAAACTCAAAATGTAGAAAGGGGAAAGATTATGAGGATCACTAAAGGTCAAAAATATGATTTAAAATTTGATCCTGGAGGTAACAGGAAATCACTGGAGTTTTTTGAATAGGAGAGGGACAAAATCAAATCTGCCCTTTAGAAAGATCAACTTGAGAACTGAATGGAGGCTAGACTGAATGGAGTAAGAAGAGACTTGAGGCATGCAGACCAACCAGCAGGTTATAGTAATAGTCCAGGTATAAGGTGATAAGAGCCTAGACCAAAGTGAGTGCAGTGTCAGAAGAGAAGAGGGAGCATGTACAAAAGGTGTATACTGTGAAATGACAGAGCATCATTGATTGATAATAGGGGGGTGGTATGGAATGAAAGAATAAGAAGTGGGGGATGATAGTCTGAGTGGCTAAGAGAATGGTGGCACCCTTGACTGTTTTAGTTCATTGACTTATTCCTGTTCCCCTGATTCACTTCACACTTTGGCTTCATTTGGCTTCCTATTCAATCTCTACTCTTTCTTTTGCTACTTGAAGGAAGCAAGGTGGTTTACTGGACAGGGGACTGGAATCTCAGCTAATTACTAAGCTGTGAGAATCTAGGCAATCTTGTAATTCACCTGGGCTTCAATTTTTTCATCTATAAAATGGTAATTATAGCAACACCTCCCTCATAGTGTTGATGTGGGGAATCAAATGAGATAACATATGTAAAAGCCCATGCAAGTCTTAAAACACTCAATAAATGCTATTATTAAAAACTCAAAAGCTATCATATTAAAATTCTTGAAACTTGGAACCTTCTTCTGTGCCCAGACAACTTGCTAATCCTCAGGTCTAGACAAACTCTGAGTAACTTCTCAGGTTACCAAGTATCGCTGAACAAAATCCCCCAGTCCTGCCCATTTTGCAAATTATGTGTTTTCTTCTGGATCTTCACTGTTTTTTAAGGGGTTTTTTTTGCAAGGCAAATGGGGTTAAGTGACTTGCCCAAGGCCTCACAGCTAGGTAATTATTAAGTGTCTGAGACCGGATTTGAACCCAGGTACTCCTGACTCCAAGGCCGGTGCTTTATCCACTATGCCACCTAGCCACCCCCCTGGATCTTCACTGTGGCTCAAAATTCCTCCTCATCTCCATTCATGGATTCTTGACTTCATTTCCCACACTGACCACTTCAAACCTTTTCAGACCACAAGCCCCTAATCTCCATCAACCCCTTTCTACATGTACCTTAGATAACCAAGGCTACTTCCTTAACAAAATTGAATTCTTTCAGAAGCTCTCATCAACTCTTTTACTTCCCTTCTAATGTGGAAGTAGATCCAGATTGGGAGCTATCACATCTTTGATTCTGCACATACTATGTCTAACATTTTACCACATGATAGAAAAATAAGTCATTGCCCACATTAACCACTATCTGAATCAGGTAGAGCTTTAATAAACTTTACTTTGTGCATGATTCTTATTCCATAATCCCTCACTGAATTTGAGGCACAAATGTCCTACCCACCACCACCAAAAAAAAGACAGATTCTTAGCCTCTGACAATGGAAATAATCTATGTAGAGCAAACTTTTGAGCAGGGTCATTATTTCCTCTCAAGTTAGGAATATGCCTGAGGCCAGGGGACCTATAGGGGAATTTTAGAAACTAATAACTCACTAATAAATGTGCCAGCCACATTTCCCCAAGAGGTCAATATCTCAAAACAAAAATAGATTGGTTCCATATTTGCCAAAATATCTGTAGCAACACTTTTTTTATGGTAGGAAAGAGCTGAAAACAAAGTAGCTGTCCAACAATTGGAGAATGGGACATAAATGGAATGGAATATTACTATGCTGTAAGAAGCAATAAACATGATGAATCCAAGAAGCATGGGCAGGCAGACTTAAGTATTATGAACTATTATGAAATGAAGTGACAGTATCAAAAACATAATTGACCCAACAACAACTATGTAAGTGGAAAGAATAATCAAACACCTATGAATCCAAGAGTTGAGAAAAAGCTGGTATATAAATGAAAAAAATAAAGAATATGACAATCCAGTGAAATATGAGAAGACCTGTAAGAAGTAATGCAGATGATTGCACATTTATAACCTATATCAAGTTTCCTACTGTCTCTGGGAGCGAAGAGATGAAGGAGGGGGAGAGAAATTGGAACTCAAAAGGTTTTTATTTTTTTAAAGAATGTTAAAATTTGTCTTTACATGTAACTGGGGAAGAATTAAATACTATTTTAAAAAGAAGGGAATGGGGATGGGGAATCAACTTCTTTTAGAAAACCTGAATATATTTTAGGTAGACCATATTTGGAGATAAAATAAACTTAAAAAGAAGTAATGCAGAGTGAAGCATAATACACACACATTTTAGCTTCAACAATATAAATGAAAATAATGTCAAACAGCCACAAAACTTAGGTACAATGGACAATGTTGTTACAGATCTAATAAAGTTAAAGTACCTGTTCTTGCTTTTCACACATAGTAAATTTTAAAAGTGTAAAGTCATATGAACTATTAGTTTTTATTACTCTTTTTATAAAGATCTGGAATACTTCATAAATCTGTCATCCTAGTGCAGGAGTCTATCTTCCTCTGTAAAGTTTCAATGATATATTAAATATTCTCCAAATCAAGAACACTTTTATACTTCTTTCATTATTAGGGGTGGGATTATTTATTCTAGAGGGTTAAATTTGTTTAGGCTTGTCTACTGTGTCAAAACAAAAACAAAGAATTGAAAGACAAAGGAGTGGGTAGTCAGCCATGTCAAATTTTTAGATAAAAGAGGGTTAAAACTGAAAATCTTTTCTAAATTTGGCATAAGAACATGTGACATCAATTTAATTCAATAAATAGTTATTGAGCACTTACTATATGTGTGGCACAAGTGTGCTTTGCATATGTACTAATGAGCATTTTCATTCAATTTTGGAACAGAAAAAATATTCCATTGCGGTCAGAAATGGAGATTCTGATGAACAAAAAGAATCATCCAGTTAGGAGGAACTTACTCAATGTTATCTATACTTCCTTTTTTAAATAATACCTATATATTCTGCCACACCTTTGTGGTTTTTTCCAATAGTAAAATAATAGAGGAACACAAGTGAGTTCTCCTAACCAGGTTCAGTTTCTTTTTGTGTATGTATAGTAACTTCCATATTATTGAGTATACATAGAACATTTTGATGGATTATAGATCTAAAGGAAATATTGGGAGAAAGAATACCAATTTTCCAAAAACAATGTCTTAGCATCCTTAGGTTATTTGAGAAACATAAAAATTTATTAAGTACAACTTGGTTTGCTTATAAAATGTCTATATCTACTATTTTAGTCTTAAACCTATAGATTATTCAGATGATGACAATGATGATGATGATGATGATGATGATGATGATGATGATGTCTGGTCCTATAATTTTCCCAGGTTAAGGAACTTTTGGAATGGAAATTTCCCTATGCTGATGCATCTGGGCAAAACATTTGAATCTTGTAATATTAAAAGATTTGCCTGGTGCTCCAAGAGGTTAAGTGATCTGCTTTTAGGCACTTAGTTAAAATGCACAAATGCACATACATACTTACACATGTATATGTATGTGTGTGCATGTGTGTATAATACACATCATATATATCTATGCATATATGTATCCTATTTCTGTATACATATTTCTATATATGTATGTGCATGTATATGTGTGTATATTCTAATCAGACAGTTAATGAAAATCCAAGAGTACTTCTGTCTGAAAGGAAGAAGGTAAAATGGAAGATTTTTATAAGAATATATTTTTGTTGTCAGACAGCTGATGCTAATTACAAAATTTGGAGATCAAGATCCCAAAATAGAAGTGCAAATACTGCCATTGCACTTAACTGAATTATAAATGAATTGACTTAGTCCTGAAGGAAGTAAACTGGAGTGGCAGGAGTGAGGTAGTACAGTCAAGTATGAATAGTCAGGGTGGCTAGGTGGCACAGTGGATAGAGCATTGGCCCTGGAGTCAGGAGTCCCTGAGTTCAAATCTGGCCTCATACACTTAATAATTACTTAGCTGTGTGCCCTTGGGCAAGCCACTTAACCCCATTTGCCTTGCAAAAAAAAAAGAAAAAAAGAAAAGTATGAATAGTCCTAGATTTGGAGACAAAAATAGACCCAAATTAAAATTCTAATAATAATACTTCCTGGTTGGTTATGCCACTTAATCTCTGTGAGCTTTTATTTTCTCAAATGTTAAATGTCAGGGACCTCTGATTTATGAGTATAGAAACTTCCTCTCCCAATGGCAATCACAATAAAAATTAACTTTGAGTTTTATGGAGTTGCCTGAGACCCAAAAAGGTTGCAACTGTCTCTTGGTCACACTAGGATTCAGTTAGTTATAAGAAGAGTAGCCACATTTCCCCTGCCTTGTTCCATAAAATATATTCATATTAGTAGTCTTAAAGTTCTGTGTTTATGTGACTTAATTACAATTATATGGAAGAAAAAATAATATTAAGATAAAATACAAGTTTCCTAGAAGCACAAAAATGCCTGCCAATAGTCTTCAATTTGTAAATCTGTTTGATTAACCTCTCCTCATTAGTCATCAAGACTTAGCAAAGCAAATCATTGTCCACTATGACTGCATTGCGTCCACTAAAGGGTCCTCTGGCCCTAGGATTCTCCTCTTATCCCAATTCTATAAAGTTTCATGAAGTCATAGATCAGGAAAGAAGTTCAGAAGTCATCCAATCCAACCTTTCATTTGGGAGATGAGGATATTGAGACCCAGAAAGGTTGAATGATTTGCCCAAATTTAGTAAATGCTGAGCCAGGTTTTAGACTCAAGTCCTGTGAAAGCAATTTTTATACTAAATTGTGCAACCTCCCCAACCATTGCATTTTTTTGGATTGAGCCAATTTGTTCAGACAAACTATCTCAAAATGAAAACATGTTATGGAAAAGGAGCAACACTTGAACTCATTAGCATATAACTGAGAGCAACTCATCTAGACTTTTTTTCTTTTTAGCATATCTATTATTTCACTGACCTAAGAAACTCTCTGTGAGGTATCTCCCGGATTACCTGCTTTATAAGCTGTAGGCTACAGTCATTATTTTGCTCCTACAATAACAAGTGTTTTTGTTGTTGCTGTTGGGTCATTTCAGTGGTGTCCAACTCTTTGTAACTCTATTTGGCGTTTTCTTGGAAAAGATACTACTAGATTTATTTTCCATTTGCTTCTCTACCTCAACTAACAAATGAGAAAACTGAGGCCAACAGGGTTAGGTGACTTGCCTACTAAGTGTCTGAGGTCAGATTTGAGCTCATGAAGATGAATCTTCCTAATACTAAACCCCAGGCTCTACACTTGGCTGCCACAATTGACATTTTACCAAGAAGTTAATATCAAATCACCTGTGCAAAAAGTAGAACACAACTCAACCCTGGCCTTCAAGGAATTTATTATTTAGAAGTGAGTAAAATAAGTCATGCACTAAAAAAAGTTCAAAATCATAAGAGAAGTACAAAACTTTATGAGAGCCAAAGGAGGAAATGACCAGTTAAATTAGATTTATTAGGTATCAGCTATCAAAAGTCAAGGACTTCAGAGTATGGGACAAAGGACAAGTGATAGAGAATTAAAAAAATGAAAGCAGAAAAACTATCCAAAGCATGAACCAAAATCAAGGAAGACTGACCTAAATGATGTGATACAATGGAGGAAAGCAAACACAGGTCATAATATCCTGTTAGGTCTAGATATGATCTTATAAATTATATAGAAACTAGGGGCAGGAATAATTAAGCACAAAGTGGTTCACAATGTACTTGGTGTCAGAACTAGCCTATTGACTCCCAGGTCAATGGCTTTTCCAATACCCCCCCCCAATTCAGGGGGTTCAAGGCACCTGAGCAGAAAGTACAGAAGGAGCCCAAAGTAGAACATTAAACATTGTAGTCAGAAAACTTGATTCTCATTCTGACTGCTATTGATTATCTTTCTGGATAAGTTAGTTGTTCTTGGTCACAGTTTCCTCATCTGTCAAATGGGCAGCTCTAAGCTTCTGTAAGGGAGAACACACTAGGCAATTTTTCTCTCACGTCTACCCAGGTTGATGTTACACATGGCCTGCTCCTGTTACAATCCCCAAAAGGAAGGAAAGAATTCTACCAGTTCCTTAATCTGGGGGGTTGATAGCAACAGTTGGATATACTACTCTGGGAAAAACTGAAGGAAAGTGAGCTGCTCTTCAGATTACAACAAAACACATTAGACACAGCCTGACCAAATGATGTTAAAAAAAACAAAAGATGAATCAATTTAGAGCCTCATTCCATCTTAATATTGTAACCTTATGGGTTTATTCAGTTCTGCCTTTGCTAGAGCTCACCTCCTCAGTCCCAGGTTTACAAGGAACCAACCATCCTGAAACACACCATATAGCTTCTTTAGCAAGGCAGACGCCAAGGCTTGGCCCTCGTCTACCCTACATGGGCTCAGAGCCCCAGAGGACAGCCTTGGCCTTGCCTGGGCTGATGGAGAAGCCTGAGTGACCTACCTGAGATATCTTTCCTGAATCTCCCACACTGGGGAGACTTCAGCTGCATCGGAGCCCCAGAAATCTGCTCTTTCCTGGAGGGATTTGCCCAGAAGGCCCCAAGATACCAGAGCCCCTTCAGTCTTCAACAACTCTCACTGGCTCTTTCAGCTTCTCTCTGAATCATGCAAATAAACTCTAGGCTTATTTCCTGGGGAAAGCAGAAGTGAGGAAACAGGGAGAGTTTCATTTTATACTTAATCCAAACTGGTGACAACAGCAGACTTAGTTACAGCAGAGACAGCCCAGGCTCTCTACAGGAAGGTGACCCTTGACTTCCTTATAACCAAAAGAACAAAAGAGCCCAACTAATATGCACTTCTTACTCAAAACCAGTAGAAAGACTGCTTCCTATCTGCACTGTGGAAGGGCAACAGGTAGAAAGAGCAAGCACAGGATCAGATCATGGAACTGAGGGATTTTTTAGGAAGGGGTCAGCTATTTTTTCCTCCAGAGATGGGTCTGCATGTGACTTGTAAGGGCAGGAGAGAAAATCATTCAGTGAACCTAAGCATTAAACTGGAAACCACACCTTAAGAGTATTAACAGTAGTTCCTAGTGTGGTACAGGAGAAGGGTCACTGGTCTCCCTTTTAAATACTAGGGCTTCCATCAGAGCTGTAAAACATCATTTATTAAACACCTACTCCGAGCAAGGCACTTTGCTAATGTCTCAGGTGAGATATTATCTGATCTTCCCAAAAACCTTGGGAAGTAGCTGTTCGCATTACCGTCCATTTTACAGTTCATGAAACATGGCTAGGTTAAATGATCTGCCATTTTTTCAGGTCACACGACTAGAAGTGTCTGAAGTTAGATTTGAAATCTAGTATTAGGGGGTGACTAGGTGGCACAGTGGATAAAGCACCGGCCCTGGGCCATCTGCCCCAAGTCATTGGCTCTACCTTTATAACCTGGGGTAAATCATTTACCTGCTCTTTTCCTCAGGTTCCTCAATGATAAAAAATGAGAGGATAGGATAATAACTGTCTCTGAAGGTCCTGCCAGCTACAAATCTATGATTCTATGACACCATTTCTCTGGGCCCTAGTTTCTTTATCTGTAAATCAGAAGCATTTCTTTCTGAGTTGGATTGGGAGCCTCTAAGATCCCATTATATTTAATAATACTACTATTAATGAGGATAATAGTAGCAGCATGTCCCAATACTTTTATTCAATTCCAGAAAGCAATTATTTTATTCATTTTTACAATAGTCTATAGAACACTGAATATAAAGGAATAAAAACTGGATAGCAAAGTGGGCCGATCAAGATTAAAAATAAAAGGCAAAGATAGATTCTCCTCTCAAGGAACTTATAATTTAGTGGGGAGAAAACAGATACGTACAAGCAAGATATGCAAATATTCAAAATGTACATATATATATATATATATAATATGTATATATATATATATAATGATAAAGAGGAAATGAATAATTTTGTCCATTTTTTCCAGTTATGTTCAACTCTTTATGACCCTGTTTGAGGTATTTTTGGCAAAAATATTGAGTGGTTTGCCATTTTCTTCTCCAACTCATTCTATAGATGAGGAAATGAAGGCATTTTTAAAGTTTAATGCTTAAGTTATTTGCCCAGGGTCACACAACTAGTAAGTGAGGCCTGGATTTGAACTCATGAAGGTACATCTTTCTGACTCTAGGCCAGGAACTCTAATCACTGCACCACCTAGCTGCTTCCAATTTAATGAATAAGATAAGAGTAAGATGATGTTGTTGCTGCTGCTGATGATGATGAAGTTTTATTTCAAGGGATATGTCTCAAATATATTAAAATATGACTCATACCTGAAAGAATAAAATTGTTAACATATGGTAAGAAAAAATAAAGAGTGAATACTTTGACTTTCAGTCAAGAGATCACATAGAACCAATGAAAAAAAAGGTAATACAATCCTAGTCTTCTCTAGGCAAGATGTATTGAAAAATTTTCAATGAGCAATTTGTGACTTTGTGTGTGAAGAAACTAATTGATATCCTGAAGTTAAAACTCAAAAGGAACATACTTAGAACAGTTAACATCCCTATAGTGGCAATTTTAATGAACACCACTGCAAAAGTATAATGAACAAGCAATTTAGAAAGTATACAAAGAATTCATAAATTTAACAAAATACAGGGCCCAAATGTAGTCCACAGTGCTCATAGAAGAATGAATACTTCATTTATAACTAAAGAGGAAAAGGTGTGATAGGTTAAAAAGAATAGAAATGCTTGTTCCATAAACAAATGCCACATCACAGAACAATAATAAAGACAAATCAAACATGCCACTAAATTAATCACACATAATTATCATTGGTTTGCCACCAGACAGAAATGAAGAGTGATATAAGTGATATAAGATTTGGTCCTTCCTTGCTATACTTGCTACCAGATATCTTTCTGAATTTTAATAAACTGTGTGAATATAAGACTGACAGATGCAAAAATTTAGCACCTAGCAAATATATAACAGGATCAAGTAGCCAGAATTCTACATCACAAACTTACTTTTAAAAAACTGACAATGCTTAATATCATATAAACTCCCTAAATCTCCTTAATAATTCAGCAGACAAACTATATTATAATTACAGTGTTATTATAGATAAAACAATCACACACAATCACCAGATATGTTTTTAATAGAAGACATTCCTCTGAATATTTATAACATCCAAACTAAAGGGAACTAAAAGTTCTTAAAATGGAGAACTAGTGAAATAAATAAAAACCATAGGAGAGCCTGCAATATCTATCATCCCTTTTATTCAGTTTGCTCTTAAAACTATCCTGAGAATGCCCTTATTGCACCAAAAATAAACTTGCATCCCATCACTTTCATTCCCTTACCTGCAAAAAAAGGTTCTATGTACCTGTGCAATGGTTCACTGAAAAATAAATATAAAAGAATGGTAGGGTAGTGATTATACCAGGATCATTTCCATGTTAACTTGAACATAAAAATGAGAACAATATAATAACAGCAGCTGATTTTTACATTGGATATTAAAGTGTGCAAAGACTTTCCATATATTAATTCATTCAATATGCCAACAACTCTATGAGGGTTCTCCATTTTAGCCATAAAGAAACTGAGACTCAAAGAGGTTCAGCCAATAAACTCTTATTATGTGCTAGATTCTATGCTAAGTGTTGGAGATACAAAAAAAGCAGGGGAGAAGACAGCTGACAAGGAAGTGTCTGAAGCCAAACTTGAATGAAGGTTTTTATTATAATTCCCAAATCCAACAATCTTTGGGGACCAGGGTGAAGACAGAGATCAGGGGTGAGGCAATCAGAGTTATTTGACTTGCTCAGGATCACACAACTAGTAAGCCAAATTGGAACTCAGGTCCTATTGACTCCAGAGCCAGCCCTCTCTCCTCAATCCCACCAAGTTTAGCAGTGTTGCAACTTCATGTTCTGAAATTCTGGCTAAGTTTCTCACTGATAATAACTAGCAGGCACAAAACACTTTAAATTGTGCAAAGTGTTTTTCAAATATTTTCTCATTCAAATATCAAGAAGGCAAGTCAGGATTATATAGGATTTAGCAGCTTCAACATTAAAGGATTAGAAGCTTGGAATATGATATTCCAAAAACCAAAAGACCTTGGATTACATCCAAGAATCAACTACCTAGAAAAATTTAGCATAATTTTTCCATGGAAAAGAAGGTGAATTTCAACATTTCCTGATGAAAAGATCAGAGCTGAACAGAAAATTCAATCTTCAAATACAATATTCAAGCACAAAATGGTAAACAGGAAAGGAAGAAAAACATGTCATTCAATAAGGTAAAAAGTATTTACATCCCTCCACAGGAAGATGACACTTATAACTCCTGAGAACTCTATCTCTATTGAGGAAGTTAGAAGAAGTATCCGTAGGCAGAGGGTGTGGGTATAAGTTGAATTTGATGTGATGATAAGAAAAAAATATGGGGTTATAAAAAGAATTGCACAAAAGGAAAGGGAAAGGCAGAGTAGGGTAAATTATATGACACAGAGAGGCATAAAAGACCTACTAAAGTAAAAGGAAAGAAGGGAGGGGTGAGCATTATTTGACCTTACTCTCATGATTAATGAGGTATTAACATATATATACCCAGTTTGGTTTAGAAATTTATCTTTATCTTTATAGCAAAGTAGGGGGAGAAAGGGAAAAGAAAATACTGATATAAGGGGGGGTAGATGGAGGGAGGCCTTGATCAGATGGGTGAGGAAAGACAGGGTGAAAGGAGAAAGAGAATTGGATTGGTTAATAGGATGGTAGGAGAAGATAAATGTTATTGAGGGGATTGTAGCTTGAAGATTGAGGCATTAATGCATTGTTGAAGGAGTTGTGAAGGGATTCAACAATTCTGTCTAGCAATTTGAAACTATGCCCAAAGGGCTATAAAATCATGCCTACCATTTGATCTAGCAATGCCACTGCAGATCTATATTCCAGAAGAAATGAAAAACAGGATGGAAAAAGAACTTATGTGCATAAGAATGTTTATAGCAGTTCCTTTCAGGTGGCAGGAAATAGGAAATTGAGGTCATGTCCATTAGTTAGGGAATGGCTAAACAAATTGCATGACTAAGATGAAATGCTGTTCTGTTACAAAAAATGATGAACAGGATGCTCTCAGTAAAAACTTGCATGAGCAGATGCAATGGAAAATGTACTATACACAATGTAACAGCAATGCTGTAGGATGATCAAGTGTGAAGGACTTACCTTTTCTCAACAATGCTGTGATCCAAGAGAATTCTGAAGGACTTAGGATAAAGAAGATATCCATTCCAAAGACATATTTGATGGTGACTGAATACAGATTGAAGTATACTTTTCTTTTACTTTATTTTTCTTGAGATTTCCTTTTTATGGAGGGAGGTTATGCTTCCTTTTACAACATGACTATTGTGGTAATGTTTCTCATAACTATACATTTTAACCTATACCAAATAACTTATTGTCTCAATAAGGGGAATTGGTGTAGAAGAAGGGAGAGAATTTGGGAACTCAAGGGTTCAAATGTGCATGTTGAAACTTGTTTTTGCATGTAACCTGGAAAAATTAAAATAATTTTTAAAAAAGAAAAAAGGAGAGAGAGAAAAATATATAAATGGGTAAGAAGAATAAGAGAAAATACAAAGTTAATAATCAGAACTGTGAATGTAAATGAAGTGAAATCTTAAATATAATGGTGGCAGATAGCAAAGTGTGTTAAAAACAAATATCCTACAAGAAATACATTTGAAACAGAGATATACACAGATTAAAGGTAAAAGACTGGAGCAGAATAAATTTAATTAAGAGTTAAAACGGGGGTGGGGGGCTAGATGGCGTAGTGGATAAAGCACCAGCCTTGGAGTCAGGAGTACCTGGGTTCAAATTCGGTCTCAGACACTTAATAATTACCTAGCTGTGTGGCCTTGGGCAAACTACTTAATCCCGTTTGCCTTGCAAAAACCTAAAAAAAAAAAAAAAAGAGTTAAAACAGGAAATTGAATCTTGCTAAAAGGTACCATAGGCAATGAAGTAATATCAATACTAAACATACATGCACCAAATGGTAGAGAATCCAAATACTTAAAGGAAAAAATAAGTGAGTTTTAGAAAGAAATAGACAGCAATATTGAGGTGGGATCCTTACTCTCTCCTTCTCAGAAATAGATAAGTTTAACTACAAAATAAACAAGAAAAATATTGAGAAGGTGAATAGAATTTCAGAAAAGTTAGATATATAGACCTCTGCTGAAGAAAGAAATATACCATTTCCTTAGTGGTATATGGCACCTACACAAAAAAATTATGTATTCAGGCATAAACACCTCATAGTAAAATACAGAAAGGAAGAAATATTAAATGCATCCTTTTCAAACTATGATGAAGTAAAAATTACATGTAATGAAGAGCCATGAAAAGATAAAGTGAAAATTAATCAGAAATTAAATTACTTAATTTTAAAGAATGAACAGGTCAAACAAATTATAGAAACAATCAACAATTTCATCAAAGAGAATGAAAATAAAGAAACAACATGGCAAAATTTATGGTACTTAGAGGAAATTTTATAGCTCTAAGTGATTATATGAATATAATAAACAGGCAATCAATGAATTGCACAGGCAACTAAAAAACCTAGAATGAAAACAAATTAAAATTCTCCAATGAAACACCAAATTAGAAATTCTGAAAATTAAAAGAGAGAATAATAACATTGAAAATAAGAAAACTATTGAACTAATCAAGAAACCTGAGAGCTGGTTTTATGGAAAATACAACAATAAAATAAACCATAGGTTAATTTGATTTAAAATAAAAAGAAAACCAGATTAACAGTATCAAAAATAAAAGGGATGGATTCACTACCAATGAAGAGAAAATTAAAGCAATAAGTAGGAATTATTTTGCCTAATTGTCTGCTAATTAATCTGACAATCTAAGGGAAATTGATGAATATTTTAACCATATAAATTGTCCAAATAGAAGAGGAAATAAAAAACTTAAATAACTATACTTTAGAAAAAGTTATTGAATAAACCATCAATAAACTCTGCAAGAAAAAAAATCTCCAGTGTCAAATGGATTTACAAGTGAATTATACCAAATATTAAAAGAACAATTATTTCCAATATTATTTAAACCATTTAGAAAAATAGGCAAAGAAAGTATATATAGTGATACCTAAACTAGAGTCAAAACAAAGAAAATTATAGTCCAATTTCTCTAATGAATATTAATGTTAAAATTTTTAAACAAAATATTAAGAAAGAGATTACAGTAATTATTCAAGAAGATAATATACCATGACCAAGTGGGATGTGTACCAGGAAGGTAGGACTGGTTCAAAAATTAGGAAAACTATCAGCATAATTGACCAAATCAATAACAAAATAATAGAAATTATATAATTATCTCAATAGATGCAGAAAAAGCTTTAGAGAAAATACAGCATCCATTCCTATTAAAAACACCAGAGAGCATAAGAATAAATGGAGTTTTCCTTAAAATGATAAGTAGTAGCTACCAAAAATCATCAACAATACTGTAATGTGGATAAGCATTCTGAATAAGATCAGGGGTGAAACAAGGATGCCCATTATCACCATTGTTATTCAATATTGTACTAGAAATGTTAACTTTAGTAATAAGAGGAAATAAAGATATAGAAGAAATTAGAATAGACAATGAGGAAACAAAACTATCACTCTTTTCAGATGATATGATGGTATACTCAGAGTATCCTAGAGAATTAACTAAAAAAAGAAACTACTTTAAATAATTAACAACTCTAGCAAAATTGCATGATATAAAATAAACCCATAGAAATCATCAGGATCTCTATACATAATAATCAAAATCCAACAGCAAGAGTTAGAAAGAGAAATTCCATTTAAAATAACTGAAGATTGTATAAAATATTTGGGAATCTACCTGCTAAGACAAACCCAAGAACTATATGAACACAATTACAAAGCACTTTTCACACAAATAAAGTCTGATCTAAACAATTTGAAGAATATTAAATGCTCATTGGGTAGGCTGAGCTAAAAAAGTAAAAATGACAATTCTACCTAAATTAATTTATCTAATCAGTACCATACCAATGATACTCTCAAAAAATCTTATAGAGTTAGGCAAAATAATAACAAAATTCTTCTAGAAGAATCAAATGTCAAGAATGCCAAGGGTATTGCAAAACTGGAAAGTAGTAATGACAGAAACTAGACATAAACAACATCTCACACCATATATCAAGATAAGATCAAAATGTGTACATGATTTAGAAATAAAGGGTGGGGGGTGGCTAGGTGGTACAGTGGATAGAGCACCGGCCCTAGAGTCAGGAGTACCTGGGTTCAAATCCGGTTTCAGACACTTGATAATTACCTAGCCGTGTGGCCTTGGGCAAGCCACTTAACCCCCTTGCCTTGTTAAAAAAAAAAAAAAAAGAAAGAAAGAAAGAGTGATATCATAAGCAAATTAGGAGAACAAGGAATAGTTTATCTGTCAGAACTATGTAGAAGGGAATATTTATGACCAAACAAGAGATTATAAGCAAAATGGATATATTTGATTATATTAACTTTTTTTAAACTTGCACAAATAAAACCAATCAGCTAAGAAAGCAGAAGGGGCAACAATTTTTATAGCCAGTGTTTTTTTTTAAGGTTTTTTTGCAAGGCAATGGGGTTAAGTGGCTTGCCCAAGGCCACACGGCTAGGTAATTATCAAGTGTCTGAAACCGGATTTGAACCCAGGTACTCCTGACTCTAGGGCCGGTGCTCTATCCACTGCACCACCTAGCTGCCCCTTATAGCCAGTGTTTCTGATAAAGGCCTCATTTTTCTAAAACATAAAGAGAATTGTGTCAAATCTATAAAAATACAATTCATTCACTAATTGATAAATGGTCAAAGGCTATGAACTGGCACTTTACAGATGAAAAGCTTAAAACTATCTAAATAATTTAGGTTTTCAGATGAAAAAAAATTAAACCACATGAAAAAAGTGCTCTAAATCACTATTGATTCGAGAAGTGCAAATTAAAATAACTCTGAAGTATTCCTCGCACCTATTAAATTGTTTACTATGACAGAAAATGAAAATGATAAATGTTGGAGAAGCTGTGGAACAACTAATGCATCATTGGTAAAATTGTGAACTGATCTAATCATTCTGGAGAACAATTTGGAATTATGCCCAAAGGCATATAAAACTGCATACTTTGTGATCCAGCAATATTACTATCCAGTCTGTATCCCAAAAGAGTTCAAAAAAGAGAAAATGTTTTTTATAGCAGCTCTTTTTGTAGTGATAAAGAATTGAATATTGAGGAGATGCCCATCAATTGGGGAATGGTCAAACAAGTTGCAGTATCTGAATGCAATGGAATACAATTGTGCTCTAAGAAATGATGAGCAAGCAGATTTCAGTAAAACCTGGAAGACTGGACTGATGTTGAATGAAGTGAGTAGAAACAAGAGAACTTCGTACAAACAGCAGCAATATTGGGTGATGATCAACTAAGATAGACTTGAGACTTCTCAGCAATGCAATGATCCAAGACAGTTTCAAAAGATGCATAATGAGAAATAGTATCCAAATCCAGAGAGAGAACTTTGGAGTCTGAATGCAGATGGAAACACATTATGTTTACTTTTTTGTCTTTTTTTTTCTTTCTCATGGTTTTTTCCTATTGTTCTGATTCTTCTTTCACAACATGACTATGTGGAAATATGTTTATCATGATTGTACATGTATAACCTATATTTTTGGTTACTTGCTGTCTTGTGGGGAAAGGGGAAAGAGGGAAAAATAGAAATAAAAAAATCATATAAATATGAATACTGAAAACTATTTTACATATAACTGAAAAAATAAAATATTACTAAATAGAATTTTTTTTAAAGTTTATGTTTAGTAATGGAATGAATGAATGAATGAACAAATGAGGGATAGAATGTGAAACTGGGAAATATTCCTTGAAGAATGGCAGAGTCAGATTATTGTTGGTCTAAGCCATGACAATGGAATTGAGAGAGAAGAGGAAACACTCTAATCTCTTTACATGTCCATAAAAGTAGCAGTGATCAATTTTATTATTAACTCTAACAGTGAGATTTTGTTTCAAAACAAGGACAGAGCAACTAGACTAGAGAAATCATTTCATGCCAACTCCATTAAAGAAAAGAAAGCAGGGTGATATCAGAGGGAAAGAGCTTTCAATACTCAGAATTCCCAAACCTTCGGTAACAGTGGCAGCTCTTGGAGCAGTTGAACTGAAACCTGAAGGAGAATTTCAATTCCATTCTCTGACCATACCCTCCTATCCTCTGCCAGTGTCACCCACAAAATATTTAATCTCTGCATTCTTACCATGACCTCTATATCAGTCAAAATCTCCCCCCATTCCATAATCCATATCTGGGTTCTCTCCATACACATATAACCTTATTTCTATAATCAGCCTCTTCAATGTTTCACTTTGCCACCCCCAACTTTCTCATCCTAAGGTAATTCAAACTATTCTTTTTTCTCTGTTTATACTCCTAGGAAAGTCAACATCTGAGTAGTATAGTTTCTCTGAAACAAAAGTGGAAGTCAAGCTGGTTACCTACATTTGTAGTAGGGTAAATAAAATGTACCCTTGATGTTACTTATAATATGTCTACATAGAATTAGAGCTAGAAGAGATTTCACAGGACCATCTAATCCAACCCACTCATTATATAGTCTGGGAAACAGGCCCAGGGAATTTGATGGAATTAACCTAGCATTCCCAACAGTGCCTGTCGTAAATTTGTCCTTCTCTCCTCTTGCTCCCAAATGTACTCCCCAACCTGCACCATTCATGGAAGATAACTTGACCTACTAAGACCTTACAAAATAAAGGTCCTTTTATCCCCTCATTTATTCCTCAAAACTTCTTAGCATCATTATCTATTTTTATTCCTTTTCTAGAGTTATAAAAAAGGTATCCCTATTCTTCACTTAGGCTAATCACTCTACTTACATCTATCTACACCTGTGTTCCCATTCTTTGCTGCCCTGTTTAGGATCTTATTACAGGAAACATCCCTGTGTCTATCTCATATGTATTTGACCTCTTTCCCAGTGGTTCCCATGAATTTACCTAAATTTTCTAAAAATATTCTAAGATCAGTCCTTTTCTTGAAAGAAAATGAAAAGCCTTTCTTTGACTTGTTTCAGCAATTTTTTTCTCCAGTCCCTTCAATCAATAACTATTTTTTTAAAACCTGCTAAGTGCGAAACACTGTTTGGTGTTACCTTTGTCTCCTCCACTGCCTTTGCTACATTCACATCTAGTCAGAACTTTTGAGTCTCCCTCTATAATATTTTTATACTATTCATCTTCTCTGTTTTAACAGCCACTACCTTTGGACTGATACCTTTCAGTACTACCCACCTATACTCTTACTTTAGCAAAGAAGCCAATCAGTAAGAACAAAAGGAGAGAGAGCTTAAGTAGAGCCAGATCCAGTTTTCTACAGTGTTCTTGGAAGGCTGGAATTAACTGAAAGATCACTGCCACACTGTATCTGGATCTCCCAGAGCTCTACCTGTCTGTCACCTGTCATTGTTACGGTTGTCAATCCAGAAACATCCCAGATATATCTCTTTCCAAGCCCTTCTGCCATAGGTGCAGATCAGCGCAGAGAGAAAGCATATATTTATACAGCAAGAATCCCAGAGAGGCAGAATTCCTGAATCTCTGAGTAGAAGTCTATACTGATATCTCTAAAAGAACTCTCTCTACAATTTCTTCAATAAATTGTTGTCCAGTCACAACTTGAAGACTTCTGAAGGAACAGATTACCTCTCAACTGTCTTTAACAGTCTATTTCCCTTTGGAATAGCTGGAATTGCTAAGAAAATAATTTTTTTCTTATATCAAACAGATCCATGAATGTTCTTTTCTCCCTAGTCACCCCAACTTTGGGACTAAGTAGAATAACTCCCTGGCCCCCAACCCTGTCTTCTCTTCTCCAAGTCTAAACATTCTAAGTCCTTTCAACTTATCTTTGTTATGATTATATACTCCTTTCACCATCCTGGTAACTATCATGGACACATTAAGTTCATCTACTGCCCCTGCCTGCAGTACCATGCGTAGAAGTGATTGCAACTCATCAGATGGGGGTCTGATGGGGTCTGAGTATGGTGGGACTTTATAACCTCCTTTTCTCTAGGTACTCTATGCTTTTCTTAAGACAGCTTCAATAGCTTTGTTGATTGCTATGTGACACTGGTGACTTATACTGAACTTTCTCCAGAAAGAGGGATTCCTCTTTCTCAAAGGGAGGGAATAAAATGTCTCAAACATACACACACACACACACACACACGGATATAGTCACACCCATACCCACCCTCATTCACACACAGAGACCTCTAGCGCTGATTCTCTGCTGCCCAGACAAATATGAAATCTCACATCCCTCTTTTCTCACTGTATCCACACATCCTCACTATCAAACTCCCATAAAAATCACTGCCAATTACCTCTTCCTGCCTCCCCATTCCAGGAGCCTCCCCTCTTTTAATTTTCTTAAATCTCCCAACTCTACTTTAAATCATCAATTAGCACTTCACCCCAGTTGTTCTCATCAGCACCAGCATTGTACCATCATCCTAGGTGTATCATGTACACCTCTCCTGGATTCTGTTCTGCCTTCAGACCCATTGTACTTTATTCTGCTATCTCAGCAGCTGGGAATAATGAAGCCTAAAACCCACTGGTGAGTTAAATTCTACTCCATGTTTGTGAAGACTTCCTCTAGCAGAGTGGGTGGATGAGAAGAATTTGTTCTAATAGCCATGACGGTGGCTGAAGCAGATTTTGTAGAGTGCTTAGTGCTTGGTCAATCATCCCATGTCATCCACTGTAACCTATATAATCACCCATCATCTTAATATATGTCTTGTCATTGGCCTTCTATGATTCTGGAAGAAAGAGTGAGGCAACCCTGCCTCACTTAAATCCAATTCACAGGCAAGACATCACTCCATGATGTCACTAGACCTCTTTAAGAAACAAAAGGAAAGGGGTGGCTTGGTGGCATAGTGGATAAAGCACCGGCCTTGGAGTCAGGAGTACCTGGGTTCAAATCCAACCTCAGACACTGAATAATTACCTAGCTGTGTAGCCTTGGGCAAGCCACTTAACCCCATTTGCCTTGCAAAAAAAACCTAAAAAAAAGAAACAAAAGGAAAGAAAATAATTTGTATTTTCCCCCTATGAATGAGTAAAGTTTAAGTAAACTCAGTCCTGATCTGAGAAATATTAACAGAAGTGAGCCTGCAAGGAACAAAACAATAAAAAAATAAGAGAGGTTCAATGAGGTGAGAGTGTGCAGCAGTAGTTATGACTCTAGGTTCTAAACAATGAATCTCTGAAATGACAAAAACAAAGAAGAGAAGTTTGGTTTCATTTAGTGGAGGATAAACAACCCTGCAGAGCATTACAGGATCAGAGGATCATAGATTTTAGAAGTAGTGGCTGTAGAAAACATCTAATCCAACCCTGAAATTTTACAAATGAAGAAACTGAGGCCTAGAGAGGTTATATACCTTTATAGTTCTAAAAGCTTCACTCTTTAACAGCTCAGTACAATAACTAATTTCCTCAATGTTGACCCTGACTCATAAAGAAAAGGTCATTGATTCACCAAAGTAGACATGGCTCCTGTTTATAGGACATGAGTGTTTGCCATTTAACGGCAGGTTAGTTTTATGTATAATTACAGTGGCAAATTAAATACTATCCATCTGCTTGAGCAGCCTGATAAATTCTAAGAGTCAACACACTTTATCTTGGGGTCTAAAGTAAACTTTGGCATCACCTCTTCACCTGGTTTTTGTAGTAGCCTAGCTACCAGAAAGAAATCTCTCTCAAAGTATTTATTCACCACTGTGAATGGACCCAACCATTTTGAAAATCAACTTAAAATTGATCAGGAAAATGTATATTATTTTTGCCCTTTCATTCAGCAATCTAATTACTCTATTTCCTCCCCAGAGGAAAAATACCCTCTGGCCTTGCTATCCATCCCATGTTGCTGCTCTTTAAGCTCTGCCATTTTTACTATCTGACTTTCCTCTTCCCTTGGAAGACCTGGGCACCATCATCAGGTCTACTAATATAACCTAAGGACCTCTGGATCTTGCCATTGACCCCTCCGTTCCATGTGTCCCACAGATGAACTTTCTTTTATGCATTGTCTTCCTTATTAGCGTGTGAGCTTGAGAGCAGGGTTTGTCCTACTTTTTCTCTTTTTTTATCACCAGGACTTAGAAAAATGCTTACAATATAGTAAGCATAGAATGCACTTAATGGATTTTTTTCTTTTATTTATTGAAGAATTCAGTTGCACTTTGGGAAATTGTTGAGAATTTTATTCTGTCAAAAAGTCAACATATCCTTGTACAAACATTCAGACTAAAAATGCTTCAAAATCTACAAATATTTTGTATATAGTAAAGAACAAAGAAGGGCAGCTAGGTGTTGCAAGGAAACCAGACCTGGAATCAAGAAGACTTCTTCATAAATTCAAATCTGGCTTCTGACTAGCTGTGTGACTCTGAGTAAGTCATGTAATCCTTTTTGTCTCCATTCCCTTATCTATAAAATGAATTAGAGGAGGAAATGACAAACTACTCCAGTATCTCTGCCAAGAAAATTCCATATAGGGTCATAAAGAGCCATTACATGATTGAAATGACTGAGCAATGACATGGCAAAAGACATAAAATCCAAGAACGACAAAAGTTCCTTTCCCATAAGCCACCTTTCCCGTTGGACTACTAAAATTTCCATGAACTCTGCCATGTTTGGATCTTGTGCCCAGCAAGAGGCCTAGGTCCATTGCTCCATGCAGACACGGCTCTAGGTTAATCATTCACTGAAACCCATCCTCTGATCATGGTTCCCTTATCTAACCAGGAGCCCTGGATCCTTCCCACAATGGTCAGTATCTTCAGTTATGATAATTATGATCTTTCAGCATCCTTCAATGCTTGCCTCTCCCTCCCCCCTGCCCTAGCATAGGGCAGGATATCTCCTCCTTAGATATTAACAATCAAGAAGCCTATTTATGGGGTTATTATATCACTCTCAGTTAATAATAGTTACCACTTTCCATTACCTTTGAGGTTTATTTAAAGTTTCTTTGGTTTTACATGTGAGTCCTATAATCCCACCTTCTAGGGCTGAGGGAACAATTCCTTCTTGAACTACTTAAATAAATATCTTTTTTTTTTCATTCCTGGTTAGCTTTTTGATGGATCCATAGTCAATCACCTCCTCCCTGTCCCAGCACCAAGATACTATCTATGTACTTAGTAAACAGATCAGGTTTTCTAAGTTTGGTTTTAAGGTTCAGAAAGGTGCTCCGACTCTCTTTCCCAGTCAATCTAAGGAGATAAGTCCACTGCATTCTTCCTTGACCAGGGAAGACCTCACTGTACCATCGTATTCAGTTCTGCTGAGGAGTGACTAGAGAAAGGGCAATCAGTATGGTGGAAGGCCATGTATTCATTCTACATTAAGAATGATTGGAAAAACTTGTGATATTCAGAAGCAAAGATAGAGAGGACAAGGGTGCTATTTTCTAGTATCTAAAAGGTTGTTACATTGTCACATCGACTTAGATACCAGACTTGATCTATTTGGTCCTTAGAGCTAAGAGTAATGATGATATACAATGAGTTTCCACTCATTTAAGGTCTTCAGGCAAAGGCCGATGCTGATACTTTTTAGTATGAGCTTAACTAGATGACCCCTGGGGTCCCTTCTCTTACTATGAGATTTTCCTGTTATGATATTTTCTGTCTCATCCACTAATCTGAAGGTATGAAAATTACTAGGGATGCTTCTTCAAAATTCTCCAAAAAGAAAATAGAGAGAAGGAACTGGTGGCCCAAGATGCTAATACGTAGAGGGAGATAGGCAACCTCTCACTGCATTTCAAATGCAAATCAACAAAAGAAGGACATCATCATTATGGACCCAAACTCAGCAGATATACATATTTGTTGGAACTTTTTTTTTAATTTGAGGAAAAGTTTGATGCCTGAGTCTTCATTTTAATTAGTTATTTTCTTTGTCTCTCTTATAAGTATGTCTTGACAATACATAGAACCCAACTCACTATTTATAGAATCTCAACATCCTAAGTGTGACCACCAGATTTGAGTTACTACATTTTAATTCAGTATAATTTACCTTAACCAACATTTGTTAAATACCTACAGGTACCTGATACCAGCTAGGAGGCACAATACTGTGTCAGAAGGCAGGAAGACTCATCTTCCTGGGTTCCCATCTGACCTCATACACTTACTTGATGTGTGACCCTGGAAAAGTCACTTAACCCTGTTTGTCTCATCTATAAAATGAGCTGGAGAAGCAAGTAGAAGTCCACTCCAGTATCTTTGCAAGAAAATGTCAAATGTGCTTTCAGACACAACAGAAAATGATCAAACAAGACAAGAACCAAAGAGGTACCAGGTGCTACATGAGGTGCTAGAGCTATAAAGATAAACCTGAAACACTCCCTTGTCTCAAGGAGTTTACATCTAACTGGGAAACAATCTGTCCCATTAAGAAGAAATGATTTTAGAGTTAGGCTTTATTTTTGAAGGAGAGCCTTCTTGCCTCCATTTGGTTGACAGACAAGAGAGGAAGGTGATACAGGTTGGTAGGCCCATGCAGAGATTTGAAAGTAATATAGTTGGGCTTTGGAGAAGGCTTGGGGAATGGGATTGGAGACATTGGGAGCTAATAAATACTTAATGCATATTTTGGGGAAGGGATCTGAGATAGGCAAAGGAGAAACTATTACCGAGCAGAAGAATATAATTGAGTGACATGAATGTGAGCTCAGAGAGATTATATGCATAATTTGTTAACTGATGCTTGAAGTACAACCTTGTGCTATGAAGGCTTCTCTCCTGAAATGAAAAAGAAACCTAGAATTTCTTTTTACATGTACAGAGTAACTTGAGTGGGAAATGAAAAGTAGCTATTAAAAGCTTCTGGTCACTCCATAAATTGCCCCATCTCCAGATGAGTCTCACATAGAGAAGCTCCTATTATCCAGAAATATAAAATCCAAATCCAGTCTAAAGCTTAGGCTATTTTGGGGGGGGGACCTTAGTTGGGAAGGAAGGTTGAAGAAGGAGAGGGAAAGAGGAGAGGGGAAGGTAGGAAGTTGATTTTGATTGAAGTTGACTTTGTCCTTCATTCTTAAGGGAAACAATTACAATCATGGAAGTGATGCCACAATAAGCAAGTGAATTGGATTTGATTGAGGAGGGTCTGTGCTGAGTCTCTAGTTTCACTTTTTTCCTTTGGCGTCATCTGGGTCCAATGACCAAACATGAATTAGATGGCCCTGGATGGAGAGAGAGAGAGAGAGAGAGAGAGAGAGAGAGAGAGGAAAGAAATATTAGAACCCTTGTGGAAGAAACTATAATCACTCCAAACAACTATAAGAATTTTTTAAAATGAGTTTGAGGTCAGCTAGATGGTGCAATGAATAGAGCACTGACTCCAGAGTGAAGAGGACCTGATTTCAATCCAGTCTCAGACATTTAATTCTTTCCAGCTAAATGATTTTGTCCAAGTAATTTGACTCTGGCTGTCTTGTCAAAAAAAGTTTTATAAATCAATATTTAGACAGAGATAATAATCGTCCTATTTATTCAAGTTAAACAAAAAAGCATTTCTTGAACCCTACCACTCACCACAGCATCATTCCCTAGATATGGAGATGGTGCTGCTTCTGAAGTATCTCCAACATCTCCCTTCAGTCTCATTGCCACTATCCAAATTCAAACCTTTATTACTTTTCATCACCTTGCTATCAGCAATAATCTCCTAACAGGTCTCCCTGCTTCTGATCATCCTTATCACAAATAATTAAAATGATTTTTCTAATTCACAG
Organism: Macrotis lagotis; assembly: GCF_037893015.1. Classification (NCBI taxonomy): domain Eukaryota; kingdom Metazoa; phylum Chordata; class Mammalia; order Peramelemorphia; family Peramelidae; genus Macrotis; species Macrotis lagotis. Next base: position 72,476,700 of record NC_133661.1, on the reverse strand, counting down.
GTCTAATCATCAATCTACTGCTCAATCTTATTCAGACTTCCTATTGCCTTATTCTGCCATCAAAAGACCTTCATGGTTCCTCCAATCCATCTTTCCAATCCATTTTACATTGTTGTCTATATATCCTAGTTTCATCAAACTAGCCTACCACTTATTCTCTTCTGCAGACATGCACATTCAGGTAAACCATCCCCTCTTCCCTCTGCCTCTTTTTATCTCTCTCAGTATCTTTTTATTTCTCCAAGTATCAACTGGAGTCAAAGAAAGGGAAAAAGAAGCAATATACTATGAAACCTTTCCTGATCTTTCATCTCACCACACCATTTCAATGGAAAATCGTGGAGGTTTACACAATAGGGAGAAGCATAATTTTAGAGTAAAAACATCCCTTAGAGCTTCTAGAGTTCAATGTCCCTCATAAGAAAAGTGAGACCCAAAGAATGATTTCCCCCACATTTACTGAATTTCATTAAATTTAATTTATTAACCTCAAATTCCCTCATTTCAGAATCAATGTTCTTTCTAGTGGACCACATTCTCTCCCTTTTCATTTTCATGAACACTTTTTCTGGATTTCTCCTTTGCCTCTTGTAGCACATATGTAGAACATATTTGTACATTGCATAAGTGTGTGTGTGTGTGTTAGATTGCAAATTTTGAGAACAAAGATTCTCTTTCTTTGAATTAATTATATCCACAGCACTTAGCATAGTGCCTGATCCATAATAGGCATTTAATAAATGTTTTTTGGATTTATTGGATATATGATCTGTGTATATCTCAATCCCCTCATTAGAAACACGAAGTCCCTGAAACTGATGACATAAATAAAAGTAAAAAAATAGTCTGCCTTCAAAGAGCATATAAAAGGGGAGTTAACATGAAAATAACTAGGTATATACAAGAAATAGAGAACAGATGAAAGGTAATCTGAAAAAGGAAGGCATTAGTAGGTGGAAGGGTTGGGAAAGGCATCCTATGGAAGGATGCTAGAGAAACTAAGAAGCAAAGGTAAGGAGAGAGAGAAAACTTTTGGCAGGCAGGCCAGCCAAAGCAAAATCATGGAGATGGGCACTATTGTGTTATGACTCAGTAACATTGAGAGGTTAGGTAATTTTCCCAAGATGGCAAATCTAGTATGTGTCAGAGACAGAACTTGAACCTGGATCTTCCTGAATCCCAGGCAGTTCCTCTCCCCATTGCAACAAGCTGTCTCATAAACGTACATTGCTTATGTATAGCAAGTAATTAGTAAATATATGTTTAATGACAATGTCTCCTATCACTTAAAATACAACTACACTAAGGGAAAACATTCACATATAAAATAGTTTAAGAACTTGATGGACCTGTAAAAGAGAAGAATGAAAATTAAATATTCTGTTCTGAGAGGGTACAAAACGGAATAATACTTGGAGGGGAGGGGCTTAATTGGGAAAAGAAATATAGAGGTAGACATTATAATCTGAGAGAGTCATCTACAGATGAGAGAACATTTGAGACTGTGGGACTCCGGGGTTAAAAAATCTAGTTAAGGAGGAAGAACAAAAATAAGAAGTCCACCTGAATATAGGTGGAGGAAAGAGTTACCGTAAGACCATTGAGGTCTCTCTACCACCAGTCTATGATAGAAGGAGTCATTTCCATAGGCCTGGAATGGACTTCTTCCTGATTCTGCTTCTAAGTCACTCAGCTAGCAAGGGCTTACCAACCTTCAGGCACTATACTTAAGCTCTGGACTTACACAGAAGGTCAAAACCAATCCCCATCTTCAAGAAGTTACATTCTCATAAAAGGACCAGCTAGTTATATACAGGATATACAGGATAACATGGGGGTGATCTCAGAGGCAAAACACTAGTATTGGTAAGATTAGGGTGGAGGGTGGGGTGATCTGAAAGGCTTCTTCTTGAAGATAGGATTTTAGCCAGGACTTGAAGGAAATCAGAGAAGTCTAGCAGTAGGGATGAGGACAAAGAGCATTCCAGAAAAGCAGTACAGGTAGTGAAAATACTAGTCTGGAAATGAGGTCTTTTGTAAGGGATAGCAAGGTCAATGTCATTGACTAAAGAGAATGTGGAGTTGAGTAAAGTATAAGAAGTCTTTAAAAGTAGAAGGAACTTTGTTCTTTAAACTTGATTCTTCACCATCTCTTAACTCAGATTTTTTGGGGGTCCCAGACAGATCCAACTTATCGTAATTGAGATTGAAATTGGATCCTAAAAACATGAAGGGAAGAGTCTCACTAGTTGACCAGTACAGGCTCTGTATCCCCTAAGCTTTTCTGAGAAAGAGGAATGGTTGGGAAAATTTGTCTCTGCTCTCAGGACATTAAATGTCCTTTTGTAGAAATGCAATTAATTAGGGGCAGCTAGGTGGCACAGTGGACAGAGCACCAGCCCTGGAGTCAAGAGTACCTGAGTTCAAATCTGGCCTCAGACACTTAATAATTACCTAGCTGTGTGGCCTTGGACAAGCCACTTAACCCCATTGGCTTGGAAAAAACCTAAAAAACAAGAAATGAAATTAATGACAAATGTTGGAGATAATGTAGAAAAATTGGGATACCAATGCAGTGTTGGTGGAGTTGTGAACTGATCCAACCATTCTGCAGAGCAATTTGGAACTATGCCCAAAGAGCTATAAAACTGCATGAACCCTTTGATGCTATCTTCTATAACTTCTTATCAGTTCTTACTGTTACCCCATTCTCATGCTAAGGTCTTCGTATCCTATCTATATCTGGTATTCCATAGCCTTCCATCTAGCCTACTCATTTCTATTCTTCCCCACCCCAATCCATCCTTTACCCCTGGCAACCAGACTAATTTTTTTATGCAAAGATCTAGTCACTTCACATTTCAAAAGAAGCACATCTTAGGGAACAATATTCCCTAAATGAAGCTAGGGGAGAGAGAGAGAGACAGAGAGAGACAGAGAGACAGAGAGACAGAGAGAGACAGACAGACAGACAGACAGACAGACAGACAGACAGAGAGACAGAGAGACAGAGAGAGACAGAGAGAGACACAGAGAGAGAGAGAGAGAGAGAGAGAGAGAGAGAGAGAGAGAGAGAGAGAGAGGGAGGGAGAGGTAGTGGATAGAATATAGGAAGAAGATACAATTGGACTTCCATTATATCTTGGGCCACCTGCTAGGGCTCTAGTCTAGCTGTGCTTACTTTCTCTCCTTTATCACCAGGATATCAGACTATAGTCACAGCAATCTTTAACTTGTAAACCAGTGATGGCATCTTTCTCTCTGTTCCCCTCTCTGTCTATCTGTCCATCTCTCTCTGTCTCTGTCTCTCTATCTCTCTCCCTTGCCCTGACTTTCCCCTCATGCTCACATTTTGGATTTCAAGTTTACCTCCAAAATTATCACTTTCCCTATTAAGCCATTTACCTTTTATCCAAGTTGACTCATGAGTCTAAAAGAATTCTTTATTTGGAATCCAATTTCATCTTCTTTCAGGAATATGTGTGGTCCAAAATACTTGGGTCTATTGTTTAAAATGATTCTCTCAGTTCTTAGAAGTTACTTTTGATAAATTTGCATGTTTATATTGGACTAGATATTTCTTCAAGGTCAATATGCTTGCTATTTCTCATTAAATATCCCAGAATCTCAAAAAAAGACTTTCACAGAAGTTCTTGTAAGAAGATACTTGACCACCCAAAACAAAACTTACTCTTTTGAGTACACTTGATACTCTCTTGCTACTTCCCTCCTCTTCCAAGTTTCCCTATTATGTTAAGGATACCATCCTCTTCCTCAGGCTGACTGCTTCAGCACCATTCTCAACTCCTCACTCTGATTCACCAGGTAGCTAGCAATGTAATGGAGAGAGAGCTGGAGTTGAAGCCAGCAGTCCCTGATTTCATATCTGTCCTCAGGTACTTGTTAACTCTACTACCTTGGAGAAGGCACTTTCTGCCAATTTGCGCAATTGCAGAATGGAGATAATATCACTTACTCCCCCAAACTGTTATGATGATGAAATAGGATAATATCTGTAAAGTGCTGAGAGATAGTAGGTACTGGCTGTTGTTCATTGTCCATTCTTGAAGAAGGTCATGACATCAGGGAGGTGATTCCATGGCTAGCACATGAATTGGTTTGGGTGCGGGGTTACTGTGATAAGTCACCAGGCTCACTTTCTCCTCCGGAGTCATCTGGATCCAGTGAACTGATAATGGATCAAGATGACTAGAGATGGACACAAGGCAAGCAGGGTTAAGTGACTTGCTCCTGGTCACACACTTAGTAAGCATCAAGTTTCTGAGGTCAGATTTGAACTCAAATTCTCCTGATTCTAGGGACTGATTTCACAGGGTCACCTAGCTAATATCATCATCATCATCATCATCATTACTATTATTACTATTATTATGTACCTGTTGACAAATATTTGTCATTCTTATTTTAACATCGTCTTATATGTCTCCCTTCTTTCATCTAGTCACCGTGGAATTTAGGCCTTTTCGCCTCTTATATGGACTACTGCTATAGTCTTCTAACTCATTTCTTTGCCTTATGTCTCTCTTCTTCAATCCATTCTCCACATAGCTGGCACAGTGATTTTTCTTTTTCTTTTCTTTTTTTTGCAAGGCAATGGGATTAAGTGGCTTGCCCAAGGCCATATAGCTAGGCAATTATTATTAAGTGTCTGAGACCAGATTTGAACTCAGGAACTTCTGACTCCAGGGCCGGTGCTTTATGCACTGTGCCACCTAGCCACCCCTACAATGATTTTTCTAAAGCAGGCATGTGTCCATGTTTCTCACTTCCCTACTCAATAAAATCTCATGATTCTTTTATTACATCCACAATCCAATATAAAGGTCTCTGTCATCTAAAGCTCTTCACAACCACTTTTTACCTTCCTGGTCTTCTTACACTTTTCTTCCTTCCTTGCAATCTACAATCCAACCACATTGGTCTGATTATTCTTTCTTGTTCACAATAATCCATCTCCTCTCTAGGACTCCTTGCTTGCAATTACAAAAGAAGGCACAAAAACAGACCCAGGGATATCAACAGCTGGGGAGGAGGGGTATATTGGTATATAGGTATATAGGTAATCAGGTTAAGATTGGTCCTGAATGGTACTACATACAACTTTTGAGAATGGAGGAAGTTTCTTGTCCAATCTTTATGTATCCCTGCACTATGGTGGACTTTTATACTAAGACAATTTATACATGTTTATTTAATTCCAGGATAGTTTTGTACTTTAAATATGTGTTTTTTTATCTAATGACCATTGGGATAGTACACTATTTGAAAAACTAAATTACATCACCCAAAGACAATAAGAAACATCATTTATAGGGTACTTGATTATCTCCCCTTATGGTACACAAGATAACTAAAAGTAAAAAGAATGTCATGAAGATAATTTCAGTGTATCTAGCAATTTATTTTTCAGAGGATAAATAAGGAGTGAAATTCTACAGGGAATTTGGCAAGATCCACAATACTAAGTCCACATACCTATGGATATTCATTGATTTCAGTGTGACTGTGAGTGCAGCAGAGGATGCCAAGAATGATGAGAAATATGGCTCATATAATAAAATAAAGGCTCACAATTACTCAGAAGTTTCATACTTGCATGTAACGCAAATTTTATTTTACGATTGGAAAGCAGTGGACATGATGAGTATTCAACTTCATCATCAAAAATGAAAGTATCACAGCATCAGAGCATGTGAGAGTTGGTTAGAGATGAAATGTTTAACACCTTACTCTCCAGCAGAGGAGGGGAAACTTTGCCAGAATGAATATTTCCTCCAACCCTTTCTTAAGTTTAGATTACCAACAAAGCAACAGATACATAGCACTGATTTGCAATATTTGAGGATTTTATTTGTTGTAAATTCTTATACTGAAATTTTAACAATTGACCCGAGTCTGTGGGACATGGGTCCAGAAAACCACCAACTGGAAGGGAACTCAGTCGCCATCTAGATAAACATCAAGTCATCAAAGAACTCCCATTATAACATAATCAACAAACAGTCATCTAGCCTCTAGAGTCATGGTGAAGAGCCAAAAGGAATTTAGAAGCCAAATGTTTACTCAGAGAGTCAATACTCACCAGTTTTGAGTTTAAGCTCAGAAACAGGTGACTAGCAAAAGATTTTAAACAGTGACTAGGAAAGGCAGGAGAGGTTGAAATATCCCCACAGAAAACAATGTGATGACTTGGCTGCTTCCAGATACTTCAACTGAACCTTATATGGCATGAGATTGAGATCCATCCTCCTCTAAATGCCCTCCAGCTTGCCAATGACCATTCTAAGATATTGTTTGAAGAGATTGGTATGTCTAGCTTCAAAGATCATCATCACACCTCCAATGGTGGGGACTAATTCACAGTCAGGCCTGGAGTCAAGAAGACTCATCTCTATGAGTTCAAATCTGACCTGCTCAAGTCATTTAACCCTGTTTGCCTCAGTCTCTCATAGTTAAAATGAGCTGGAGAAGGAAATGACAAAACACTCTAGTACTTTCACCAAGCAAACCCCAAATAGTATCACCAAAGCTCAGATACCACTGAGAAAGTTGAAAAAGACAGCAATTGACAGAAATAGAAAATGTAGTAATCACTGAAAATCTCTACTATCAAAGGCCAACAAATCTTTAATCCTAGCACCCAAAGAGGTGAATATAATAAATGTCTGAAAGCAAAATGCTTCCCTTGAAAAGTCAGAAACAAAAGCTTGGGGCTGATCTAAAAGTCTGATGAGGAAAGTTGGGTTCACAGAAGTTAGCCACTTCTGCTTTCCCTCCCAGCTGTGGCTGGTAGGACCTACACAAGTGTATGAATGCATTTGAATTTTTCAAACCTTAACCTAGGTCACTTCAAGTTTTTGGTGAAAGTTGTCAGATGTTTCATTAGAACCAGTTCACTCTTCTTGTAAACATATCATTCAAATCTAGATCCCCAGATAGAAGTCTTTACCACAAAGCTCCTGTGACACATAGAGAAATAATCATAATGACATTCATATGCTTGATGTTTACAGAATACTTTGTATACATTATTGCCTTTGCTACTCACAACCCAGAAGCATAAACCTAGCAAATATTACTCTTCACATTTTATAAATTAGGTTATTCATTTGCTCAAGTATCCACAGCTAATGGATGGCAAAGTTGAGCAAGAAATTTAAACTCTCTCCATTCTTAACAACTCTCCATAAACTGAATTTTATTGTAGAGAATATTCTTGAGATTTTCCAAACCAATGAAATCACAGATCCCATCCTTCTTCTTAGGATTTGTAGTGTCATGTCTGCCATGATTATAATTATTGGTTCACCAATAGTAAGACATAAGGTTTTAACTGTTTAAAAAAAAGTGATGATAAATTTGTGATGAGCCAAGATATCTATTATCTCACCAGGTGTTCTTTGTGATAACTGAGCAGTTATAGAGTGTAGCCAATAAAATCACACACACACAGGTGTGTGAGAGAGAAAACCTGCCTAAACAATGTGTGACAATAAAAGTGCCGGTGAAAATGTACCTAAATGATATGCCAGTGAAACTTGTGACCTACCATATACAAGCTTTATGGATGTGATTAGCTAGGAAAAAAATCAATATTTTCTTCTCTGGTTTAATTTCATATTTCCTTTAGTCTTTTCCATCCTCAAATTTTCCAATTTCTCACTAATGGTATGACTTATCTAAAACTCAATTTAGTTTGAATAGTTAACCTGCCCTCTTAAGTTGAAGTGTAAGAATATTATTGTAATTTTATGTGTAAAAAAATCCAAAAAAGTGAGACCAGACTGATTTGTTGCTATCAAGAATATGGGACAAAGATCAATAGAAATTCCAATGGGCTCCAACTAGTCTGCCTAATTTGCATAAATCAAAGAAGCATAATTAGGGATATAAATGTCAGTGTTTTCATCATATTTTCCATTGAGTTCATTTCTTATTTAAAGAAGTGGAGCCTTAGAAATAACCAGCACCAGGGGCAGCTATGTGATAGAGCAGTGGATAGAGCAGGGGTCCTGGAGTCAGGAGTACCTGAGTTCAAATCAGGCCTCAGACACTTAATAATTACCTAACTGTATGGTCTTGGGCAAGCCACTCAACCTCATTGCCTTGAAAAAAACTAAAATAATGAATGAATAAATAAATAAACTAGCTGGGAAACCTTCAAGACCATTGCTTGAAAAAACAACTTTTTTTCTGAACCTTCCCTCTCATTGGCTATGAGTGAGCGAACTGGCTAAGAAAGCTTCATAATCATTGGTTGAAAGAGTTGACTCCTTTGTAATGTAAGCTCCTTGAGGATAGGGACTACTTTTGAGGGCAGGAACTATTTTGTCTGTGAATCCATGAAACCTACCCCACTATCTGACACATAGTAGGTGAATAAAAAATGTTTGTTGAATAACGAAATAATCACCATTCTGTAGATGAGTGTAGACAAACAAATTAAGGTCCAAGGTAAAAATATAAGTTGACAAACTAAATATTACATGTTGTTTCCAGTGTTCCCTCCCAACTGAATAGATCCATATCATTTCTCGGAAGACTTAATAACTAAGTTTATTAATATGATATTCAATAGTTTTTCCAGTAAAAAAAAAGTGCTTAATCTCTCAGCTTCATATTTCCCTTTAAATTCTGCTATTTCTAAAAGAACAGGAAATGTCTAAACTTACATAATTATCTTCACTAAGTGCTTGACATAAATGATTTATACAGCCTAGAAATTACAAGTTCCCACTGGTGACCAGAATTCTTTCATTCAAATTACGCTTAAGGTCAATTCATAAACAGCTGAACTGGATTCTATGAAATGTGGAACGCTGAAGTTTCTTGCTTGACTCTGCTGCCTAAAAAAGTAAAATAGGCAAAATTGGGGGGCATGAATTGGGGAAGGGGTGAGTCATTTCCTAATGATCTAATATAGATTGACAAAACAATAATCTTCCTGGATATACAGTTTACTATGAAGATCACAAGTGATGGTGTGGAGGGAAAAGGTAGTGGAATTAGGTAGCTCCCTTAGCTATCTAGGGACAGGTAGGTGGTGCAAAGCTGGTCTGAAGTCAAGAAAATTCACCTTCATGAATTCAAATCTGGTCATAGACACTTAGTTGTATAACCCTAGGCAAGTCACTTAACCCTGTTTACTTTAGTTTTCTCCTCTGTTAAATGAGCTAGAGGAGGGAATGGAGAACCACTCAGTATGTTTGCCAAGAAAACCCCAAATGGCATCATGAAGTCTCAGAAACAATTAGCTAAGAGTGTAAAAGTCATCTTGCAATATGAAACAATCCTGACATCTAGTGGCCATAGGTCTTCATTGCAGTCAAGATGCCAATGGCTGTTTCTATTTGTTGCAATAAAATTGCCTTTGATACGTGGTTCCCTTCCTAAGGACGATAGGAAAGTGGGCAACTGTGAAATGAGCCCTCATTACCAAATTACCGCTGTACCTGTCGTAGTGGAGTTGTGTTATCCTGAGGTGATAATTGTGGTCAGTGTGTAGTAGGGGGTTTGGGACAGATGATGAGAGAACTATACTGAAGCAAAGAGGTGGCCTAGTGGGGAGAGGAGCCGGGAAGAGATGAATTCCAATCCTATGTTAAGTTTACTTGTGAGACCCCTAGGCAAGTCCTTCATCCTCAGTTTATTCATCTGTGAAATGAAGGGAAATGGTAATAATCTACCCCATCAGCTTGTTCTGGGACCAATGAGATATCAAAGTGTTTTGCAAATCATTAATACATTCACATGCAAGCATACATACATATATAAATGCTTGTACACATTACACTTATGTTTATATATCATATATAAATATATTTGCATATATGTACATTTATTGTTTTAAAAATAACTTTATTTATTTACAAAGAATCTCTGAAGGAAGATGCTATCTACATCCAGAGAAAGAACTGAGAAATAGAAGTCTGAATAGAATGAATTCACATCTAGCCACATATGTGCATATTTAGATAGATAGATAGATAGATAGATAGATAGATAGATAGACACACATTGCATATTTGTGTATAATGATAGCCATCTCTAGGATGGAGGAGAGTAAAAAAGAAAGTTACATGATAATTTTATTCTATATTTAAAAGAAATAGCAAATTGTAAAAAATAGATTTGCAGCTTCATATGTAGTCATCTTTTTTATTCTACTATGTCAAATTAAAAATAAATATCTGTAAATATGTCTCTATATGTATTTTTACATCTATGTGTCTGCTCACACATGTGTGTCATATATCCACAAGTGTGTTTATAAATATGTTACAATTGTAAGTTTTATAGTTGTTTCCCTTACCTTTAGAAAGAGACTCAGACCCGAGAGAGACTTGAGGGACTTAGAAAGAATTGTGACATTGTGGAGATTTCTGGAGAACTTTTCTGAAGTACACAGGTTTCTGTGTGTGTCCCCCAGAAATATAGAATCTTAGTAGATAGAAGAATTACAAGTATGTCTAGATTTCTCTCTTCTAGGTATCTTAAGTAATAAATATAGTCACTATTGCCCCACAATCTATAGGTCACTTTCAATATTAAATAAGTTGAGAAAAACAAAATTTTATATGCCAATATATACTTTAAATTCCTTTTTTAAATTTTAAACTTTTCTCAAGTACATGTAAAAATAAATTTAATCATTTTCTTATCATTTTGAGTTCTAGGACTTGAGTTAGTGAGGAACTCCAAACTAGTTGACAACACTGAAAGGTTTGTCCTTGGAATGAGGACAACAGTAGAGACAAACGGAGAGAGTTGTAAAGCTATTTATTGAAAGAAGGAAAGGTGGTTTGGGTTTGGGTCTGAGGAGACTCCAGTAGTGGGGAGTTGGGGAGCAAATTTTTTATAGGGCATGTGCTATAGGAAGCAGAGTATTGTGGTTTCCAAAGGGATTGAGGGGGTCTCCATGGAGGATGTGGATTGTTTGGAGTTTCTATGGAAGTTTGTATTCCTTTTCTTGGATAAATTTTACTTCTCCTGAAGCATACTCATCAGGGTTCTACTGGACAAGAGTGAAACCCAGAACTGGATCCAACAAACACCCTTCTCTTCATTGCCCCTCCTTGGGTAAACCATTTTCACATTTGTCACTCACTCATTTAACAAACATTTATTAAATGCTAATTATTTACTGGGAGATGATTTTCATGCTAGAGACAAATAAAAAGTGTACAAGGAGCTTACTTTCTATTAGGAGAGAAAACATGTACCCAAATGAAGATAGATCAAGGTAACCCTAAACTTCTCTATTGCTTCACTGCTTGTCTTTCTTACTTTCCAGAGGATATCCCCCTTTCTGACCACCATTCCCCTTTAGATTTTGCTTTGCCCATTAGGATGCATACACTATTACCTTGGGCTTAAGGAATAGAATTGACAAAGAACTAAGAGTTTGAGAGGATGAAAGAAGGAGACATTCCATTCACAAGAGACAAACAACACAAAAACATTGAGTCAGGACTATTGTATTAAAGAAACAGCTTGTAGGCCAACATGAATTAACTGTAGTTAGCTGACCAAGTGAGGAAGTTACTGGTCCCAGGAGTGCAGTGGATAATGGTGTCCTCAATAGCAAGAGGGAAGTTCAGAAGGGGGTGAATTATGGCAGAAAGTTCATTAAATCTGTTTTAGGCAAGTTAAGTTTAAGCTGCCTGTGGAAAACCTTTTCAATGATCAGTAGGCAACTGATAAAATGGGATTGGCACTCAGGGGAGTCTAAGGCTAGATATGCAGACCTGAATATTGTCTACATTAAGATAGGAATTAAGCCAATGAGAGTTGATGAGGTGATCAACTGAAAGAGTAGAGAGGAAAGAGAACCTAGAAGAGAGGCTAGGGATATATTGGCATTGATGGAGATCCTTCTTAGAAGAGGAGTGCTCAGGCAAATAGGAGAGCCAAGGGAGAGCAGTATCACAAAAAACCTAGAAGGGATTATATAGGAAGGCACTGTCTGGTTTTTTTGCCTTTCTTTATAACCCCAGTGCTTAGCACATAGTACATACTGATGTTTAAAATCCTTAGAACTAAGTTCTAGCATCTAAGATAAAGTTAAACAAAGAGTGTCTGAAATTGTCGTATAATAATAAAATGTTGTAAATCAAAATTTTGCTTCTTCATTTCATCACACATCTTCACCAACTAAGTTTGCACAAAATAAGATTACTTATATCCCTACCTACACACTGAAAATGAAAATATGTGTTTTACAATGAATGAATATCCCAGAAATTATTAAAGATATTCTGCTGATTTTTATGGTCTTCATTAGACTTTAGGCCTGGTAAAATGAGACATAATACCCCAATACATTAGTCTTTGGCTAGAGTGTGTGTTCATATCATTCTTTTTTTTAATTTTTATTAAGGATTTTATTTATTTTGAGTTTTACAATTTTCCCCTAATCTTACTTCCCTCCCCCCACCCCCCACAGAAGGCAATCTGCCAGTCTTTACATTGTTTCCATGGTATACATTGATCCAGATTGAGTGTGATGAGAAAGAAACCATATCCTTAAGGAAGAAACATAAAGTATAAGAGATAGCAAGATCAGACAATATCAGTTTTGTTTTGTTTTTTGTAAATTAAAGGTAATAGTCCTTGGTCTTTCTTCAAACTCCACAGTTCTTTCTCTGGATACAGATGGTATTCTCCTTTGCAGACAGCCCCAAATTGTCCCTGATTGTTGCACTGATGGAATGATCGAGTCCATCAAGATTGATCATTGCCCCCATGTTTGTAACATTCTTAATTTTTCTTTCCTGAAAGAAATTTTCGACATGTCACAGCTGAACATGTGAAAGAATCATGAGGTGAAATCACTTCTCTCCAATGACACAGAGCAGACAAAACTGATCCAGAATCAAGAGTAGGCTTCTTTGCTCTCTAATTCCTCCCTGTTCTATTACCTTTTTTTGCAATCAGCTTTTACAAAAGCGCAGGAAGGGGAGAGGGCGCTTTTATTGAATAACTGCTATGAATTAATCAAACTCTAGTCAATCATGGATTGGTTGCTGTATTTCTTACTTCAAGAAGACCAAAATGACCTCACTGTGTTGGGGTCAAGATTTACTATGTCTAACTATGGCCTGTCAGACCAGTACAAGCTCAGAAGTGATAACCACAGGTGGAGCACAAATAGTCCACATGACCTTTTGGAGTGGAAATAACAACAACAGTTAATATGTTGAGGTTTGCCAAGTCCAAGGAAAATGTTATCTCATTTAATCTTCACAACAAAGTGAAGTCAGTGTTACTACTATCATTTTGAAGTAGAGTGGCTTGCCTACGGGTCACACACTATTAAGTTTCAAAGGCAAGATTTAAACTAAGGCCTTCCAACTCCAAGCTCGATACCATCCAGTGAACCAGCTAGCTGCCATGTGTTCTCCCAGATGGAGTAAAACAATATGTATCACCTTAAAAGAGTGTTATCTTTGTCTGACAGGTCATTAATGGAAGGAAGGAAGGAAGGAAGGAAGGAAGGAAGGAAGGAAGGGAGGAAGGGAGGGAGGGAGGGAGGGAGGGGAGGGAAGGAGATACTAATGCTCTAGATATTTGAAAACATTACCAAATTGTGTTATATAAAGTTACAAATTTTACTTTGGAATTGCTACAACTAACCTTACCCTTTCCATACACTGATTTTCAAGATAACAGTTATTATCAATGAACTCTCTTTGCCTAGAAAAGAATTGTGCAAAGAAAAATATCTTGTTTTTTTCCTCCTTAGAAGAGAGAGGTAGGGGGAAATGTGCATAAATGTGACAAGAGCAATTAATTGATAATTAGCCTTGCTTTGATCTTTGCCCAACACATGTAGAACAGAGAGCATTAGTCATATGAAAAGCAGTCTTTAGGCTGCTATTTTCTCATTTTAAATATGAGACCATCAGAAGAGTCTTTTTGGACTTTGGAACTTTGTTTCTGAACTTTTCTCAGCCCAACAGTAGGGCACAGGCCATAACTGCTACTGAACTTGGCCTTAGGACAATGTTTTCCTTCTCCCCTCTCCGGAGTTCCACTTTATCCTGGAGGACACACTGGGAAATTAACTGATAGAACACAGAATAATTGTACAGCTAATGGAATAATCTAGAATTTAATAGAATCTGGACCAGACAAAACAAGAGACAAGGATGCCACTAATTGGGATGGAAGTCATAGGTTGGTTTGGGCTCAATGTGGAAAATGCTCATTCCACCTCTTAGTTCTCTGGCTTTCGTCTAGGCTTGGCTCCATCTCATCCATGGATTTTCATTACTACAGCTGTTACCTTCTACTTTATTTTTGCCTCTATGGGTAATTGTTTAACACATTTCCCACCCCAAGAAAGAATATAAATTCCATTTTTGTGTGTTTTTTTCCTTTGCATCCCCCCCCACAATACCTGTTAGAGATTCAGCATATAGGAGGCAACTTATGAAAAGCTTTTTGCTGTTGTTTTTGAATCAATGACCTAGAAAAATCTGAATCTGGAAACAGGTAGCAGCTTCTTCTCTCATACCCAGAAGGTGGCACTCTGTGCAAAGAACAAAAGGAAGCATCAAGAAGTCCGAAGGAATACCATGCCATCCTCCCAAAGGCGACTTATCTTGAAACCTCTGTCCCTGCATACTTTTTAGACTCACAACCCAAGTTCCCTCCCATGATTCACCTTCTACCAAAATGATGAAGGTTTCTGAAAGAACATGAAACTCTGATGTCTTAGTTCACTTACAAATTTATAGTATTTAAACTCAACTGGACCCTCTGTACTGCATAGCACTCCTTAGAGACATTTCTGATTAAATAACACATTCTTTATGGTGGTTCTTCCAAGAGCCTTGAGAATCTTCTTTCCTCAAGTCTACACCTCTCAACATTTTACTCAGGCATGACACTAGGAAGGGAGCAATGTTTCATCTGTGGAGGTATGAAGTAAAGTTAACTTTTGAAGGCTAGTTTTATCCTTTTTCTTATCCTTATTATTATGCAGGTGAGGAGGCAATGCATTCCAAACATAACAGCCAGAGACATGGAGATGAGAGGAGGAAAGGCTTGTGTGAAGAATAAAAGAAGACTGAATTGGATAGTGTGCAGTCATAAGATTAGAAAGATAAGTTGGGTTCAAGATGGAATAAACTTTGAATGCCAAGCTGAGGACTCTCTAATTTATTCTAGAGTTATTAGGGAGCCACTTGATTAGAGTTTATTGAATAGGGGGAATATGGGGAGATCTGTATTTTGGGAAGCTCAATTGATAACTGAGTAGAGGATAGGTTGGAGCAGAAAGAATTGAATAAGGAAGACCAGTTAGAAGTCTAATGTAATAATTCAGGTTGGAAATGATAGGGTGTGAATTAGGGTGGTGGCCGTGTGATTGATGGTGTGCATGAAGAGAAGGGGAACATCATGAGAGCTGTTGTGGAGGCCCTGGTTGCTCTACTTTGAATAGTTTGCCCCTCAGGAGTTTGTGAGATATCTTAAGTATTTTGCTTGTGAACATTGTTCCACTCACCAATCTTAGGTCTTTCCAGACCAAAATATCCTCTTCTGATGGCCATTCCCCCATAATATCATTTCCTTCATTGAGATGTTTCCTTTTTGCATTTGTCTTTTTAGCACTTGCCATAGTGCTTTGCACTGTATTCATTCATTCATTCATTCATTCATTCATTCATTCATTTCTGTTTATGTGATCGATGTCCATATTCTGTTCTGCTTAGCTAGGAAAAGGGGTAGATCCAAGCTAGATTCTGAGCGGAGAAAGTATGTCTCACAGGTTGGAGAATGTTTTGTATTTCTCCTTCCTTCATTTGGCCAATCATGAATGACTGTGACCCAATGAATCTCATGTAAGAATTGTGATCAAATGCACTCTACCCTTGTTTCAGGATTGAGTATGCCAATCTACTACCCTATGGTACCAATTTCTCAGGATTGGCTATGTCAATATACTATGCTATGGTACCCTATGGTACCCCTCACATAAACTCCATAGCCCTTCAAACAGAAATATGGCTCCCTGGACACCACTCCTAATGTGTGTTGTTTTCCTAATTAAAATATAAATTCATTAAGGTCATGGACTGTCTTTGTATTTGTATTCTCAGTATTCAGTGCAATGCTTGATATATAATAAACATTCAGTAACTACTGTCCACATTCATTAATGCAATATTTTACCTGCACAACTCTAATGCACTTACTGTGATAATTATGTATCACAGTTATAACAATTTGAGTTTGTATGGGTAACACAGTGGATAGAATGCCAAGCCTGGAGTCAGGAAGCCCTAAATTCCAATATAGCCTCAGACGTCTACTAGCTGTATGATCCTGAGCAAGTCACTTAGCTCTGTTTGCCTTAATTTCCTCTTCTATAAAATGAACTGCAGGAAACAATGGCAAACCACCCTAGGATCTTTGCCAAGAAAACCCAAAATAGGGTCAAAAAGAGTTAGATATGACTGAAATAATCTTCTCTTACTAGATCATAAGTTCCATGATAGCAGGGTCTGTAAAGTATCTACCTTTGGGGGTCTCCCCCAGTTCTGAACACAGTTTGGCACACAGTTATTACTTAATACATGTCAGCTGCATTTTGATTAAATCCTGCCCTAACAATCTTACCAGTTTGCTGTGAGCATCAAATGACATAATTCTTAGGAAAAGGCTTTGTAAACCTTTGAATCCCCTACAAAGAGTCAAACAGAAATGGATAAATATTTCCCTGTTTTCTTGTAGTCAATTCTAGTGTTGCTGATTTTTTTCTAGAATTATTATGTTTATATATAAACAGATGCAACCTGCCTCTATTAAGATCTACTCCAATCATTTGCTTTGATGAACAAATATAAGGCTCTCTAATTCTTCAAAGAATTAGATTATGAAGACAGTGAAGCATCTGCTACATGCATAACTGGTACCTTCTTCCAACACATGTAACTTTCCTTTCACAGAACAGTTGACTGTCATATACACACAATAATAAGAACTACCTCTCCCACTTTCTCCTATCTTTGGACCCTCCCAGGCTTCTTTCTCAATTCAGAATAGTTCCAATAGACTCGTATACTCCCCCCCCCCCATCACCCTCCTTACATCATCATCACTTTTACCACCACCACCATCATCATCATCATCATCATCATCATCATCCAAAAAGTTTTCATTCTTTGATCTAGATTTACTGTCCTATCATCTATCATTCTGAGTATCTTTAACAGTCCCAAAGCGTTATGGCAGGTCCACACAGACTAACTTGGAAAAAAAGCAACCAGTATTTGAATTCAGCCAAAACAAATGTTGATTTTTCTTCTGTTTATTCATTTGACAAATACTTATCCTATATCACTGTTTGTAAGCTTATCTCTTTTAACTAAGCTCATTATGGTCAGATTAACAAGATGTTCAACTTACTTCAACTGGACATTTTTCCAAACATGATTCCTTTTTTTCAGTGAGCTCAATTTTCAAAAACAACTTTGTGGATTGACACAACCTAAATGTGAAAACGAATTGACTGTCTAAACTTGTAACTTGAAGCTTTCTATCTTTAGGCTAAGATCCAGGATCACCCCAGGTAAAGTAAAAATTTCATTTCTTACTATATACATTTATTGCACATTCTTGACCTTCCAGTTAAAGCTCCGAAGATCCAACTGCTCATTCTGAGAATTCCTTATTGAGATTGTGATCCTATGTGGACAGCAAACCTAGTGAGCTAATTCACTAGCCTGGTCACATCTTGAATATACTATGAGGGTAACCTGAGGACATATTTTTCTCTGCAGTTTCAAATTCCCTTTTCTCAGTGCATAGGCATTGCAGAAGGTTCCTCTTTTATCCATTTGCTAGACTCCTACTCTGTCCAAGAGACCAGAACTGTCCTTTTAGGTAACAGCAATCTAAGACTCCCCATCACCTGAATCAAGCAAAGAAGAAATACAAGGAAATGATTTTTTTTTAAAAAAAATCAAATTCTTACCGAAATATCTGGCTGCAAACGTTTTTCTTCTGCTGGAAGCTGAAGGAAACATAATGAAGCTGACAACCTATGTGCAAATTTCTTCTGTATCCTTTTTATACAGAACCAACCACATCCTCAAAGAGACAAGCTAATTCCTGTTTTCCAGTAATAGAAGATCAGCATCTATAGAAAGGAAATATATTTAGAATGCCCTTTATTTTCTGTTTTCTTAAGTTTTATACAGGGATCCACCCTGTGATGGTTTAGGGCCCCCCAAGAGGCAGCTTGGTGTAGGAGTGGAAGCTGGGAAAGAGTGAGGAGTCAGGAGAGATCTGGGGTGGATCCTGACTCAGATTTCATTCACTGGGGGTCAAAACCTTTTAACCTATCTGAATGTCAGTTTTCTCATATGGAAATGGGAATTATCAGACACACACAGATATAAAATCTATCTTTTAGCTCTGTTGTGAGCAAAATTGCTTTGTAATTCTCTAAGATTCTGCAGAAACATGAACTGCTTCCACTATTCCTGCTTCTTTAGAAGTTTTCACCTTTTAACTTGTCTGGTCTAAATTTTTAAAGGGATTTTTTCCTTAATGATACCCCTCCACATATACCCTCCACCTATCCATTTCCCCTTTAAAAGCAATGATGCTGTTCTTTTAAGCCTGCAAAGGATAGACTGAGGGAGATAAATGTGAGTTCATGTTTCACCAATTTTTAAAAATCAGCTTAAAATTTGGGAAGTCTTGGATTACATTAAATAGTTCTTATTCATATACATATAAAAGACAGAAATGTTTGCCTTCTCAAATATCAGTTCTTTCTTTCTTTCTTTTCTTCTTCTTCTTCTTCTTCTTCTTCTTCTTCTTCTCTTTCTTCTTCCCTTTCCTCTTCCCCTCCTCCTCCTCCTCCTTCTCCTTCTCCTCCTCCTCCTCTTCCTCCTCCTCCTCCTTCTTTTTCTTCTTTCTTCTTCTTCCAACTTTTCCAGTCTGTGCCTCTTCCCCATTCCAATCATAATAACTATGATTCTAATTATTCATTTTCTTCTTCTTCCTCCCTCAGGGGAAGATCATGGGAGAATGCTTATTATAGACATTCAGTTTAAGAAGCTGTGGAATGGAGGATGACCTGCCAGTGAGATTGCTTAAAGGTCCCCCTCAGTGCTTTTGCTGGGGTAACTCTCCTATGGGAGGGATCCTTTGAAGGGAGGAAGGAGTCAATGAAGAGGAAAAATTATAAGAGTATAGAGGTCTTCAAGTGAAATTGGGAATGTTATGGAAAGAATTCCTGCATAGGTAAGGACTGAATTAGTTGGACTTTGAGATACTATCCAACTCTGCAATTTTATGATTCTATCAAAATATGGATTCCCTTTTCTTACAAAGTCTCTTCCCTATTGCCTCTAGAATGGGATTTTTTCTAAGGTGATGTTATATCTCTGCTTCTCGTATAATTGCCATCCTATTCTTACTAGTCTGCTTGCTATTCCTCTTACAGGGCATTGCCTTTTCCACTTCCTTGTCTTTGTTTTGCCATGCTTAAAACATTCTTTTGTTTCTCAGAGTCTCCAGTTCCCTTCAAGACTTAGCTCAAGTGCTGCCCTCTTAAAAGATGCTTTTGCTGTCTTCTCCCTTTGTTAGTTCTTCCCCACCCAATATTACTTTAGACTTATTTTACACATCTGTTGTATTTAATTTTCTATGTTCCCATTTCTCATAAGTTCCTGGAGGGCAGGAACTGTATTTTTTTTTATCATTGTATTTGCCATATCTAGCTCATAATACTATTTAGAAAACATGTTAAATTGAGTTGAATTTCCTTAAAGGACAGACATTTTCCAGTTTAGAAAGAGAGGAGAATACATTGGGGAGAGGGACAGAGGAAGAGAGAAGAGAAGGGATGGAGTAATATCACTGGCTCATCTCCACATTGACATGTTAATTTAGATGTTTTCTCTTTCTAGCTTTGTAGTTCCTACCAAGCCACTCAAGCCCTTTTGTTATTATTCTCTCTTCCAGACTGGAAGGGGAGGATGATATGATTCTCAGACCATCCAACATGTCATTGATGAGTCATTTGCAAATCATTGCAGGATGAGGGTAGCCATTCCTTGTTTCCCATTGGGCTTCTGTATATACCATCTGTGATTTCTGCACTTTCTGCTTCACAGTGATCTTTAGTATTCTCTTGGAAGAAAAGTCAGTGGAGCTGTAAGATGGAAGAACCGTTCTGGTCACATTAAACCTCCTTTCCATTGGACCCCAGCCATTTCATAATAATTCAGTTACAGAACAATTCTAGGCTTGGAAATATTTTTAAGAAACTTGTAAATGCCATCCAGAGAGGTCTGGCAAGAGGCAATATCTCTACAATAAAGAAATACAGAAATTTTAAAGCAAAATAAACAAAATTTTGAGAGGCATTGTCTTCTTTTGATTCTTCTATCTTTCTAATGTCATTGAAGTGCCAGTCTTCATTGAAATGCCAAAATGGCAACCATACCTTTCTTTTTTCTTCATTTCTCTTTCATATTCTTTTCTTGACCCAAATAAATATACTTCCTCTATGCCCTCTTATAACTTTCTATTTAAGAAGCACTCTTAAAAAATAGTAATATCCATGATTCTTTTTAGGTCAAACAATTCCCTCTCTCATTGTTTCTTCAAATGGTGTCATTGCAAAAGTAATAAATTAAGAATCAGGGAAACTGAGATCCAGCGTTGCTCATAATGATGTGCAATATATATATATATATATATATATATATATATATATATATATATATATATCCATTTTATCTTCATCTATAAAATAAGGGTAGAAGCATTGGACTAGATGGTCTCAGGTCCCAACTTAAATATGGTTCTTGGTTCTACTTTGCAGAAGAATTTAGTCTATGATCTAATTCATGTTTTATAATCCAAGAACAATATGTTCATTAGAAAGGAGGATATTAAATACTTCTTGGTGGCACTTTAGAGGTAACAAGGTTGAGGTGGATAGGACTATGGTACTCTTATCTCAAAGGGGACACCAGAGCCAAACTTAACATGGTCAAAATTAAAACCATTTTTAGAATATTTAGATTGAGAAATTTAAGCTGAAACTTGTACCCAGAACTTCTGACTATAAAATGAGAGTCAGACCAAGAATCTATTGGAATAGGCCATTACAGGAGGGGGCAAAAAGATCAAGAAATTCCATCCTTCAATTTTATAGCTGAGGAAACAAAGACATAGAGAATATAATGACAATCAGAGTCACATGCTTAGTATAGTTAGGAGTTGAACCCAGGGCTTATGATTCAGTGTTTATTTCATCACAACCTCCCACATCTAATCTTCCCTCCACAATTTCCCCAATTCTCTTGATAGTACAATCACACTTGGAAAAACTTATAATTCTTGATTCTTTTTCTTTCCCTCTCTCCCCATACCATTCAGTTGCCAAATCCTGTTTCTTTATCCTCTGAAATAGCTCTTATTTTTGTCCTATAAATCTTAAGTAAGCTCCTTCCCTCTTTTATCTCCCTTCTCTGGTCTATCATTTTAACCAGAGATGTTGAACTCACATGGGACCTAAAAAATCCATGATAATCTAGCCCTAGCTAGATTAAAATGCAATTTATAAATAAATAACAATAAATTAAAATACAATAAAACATAGATAATGCTAATTTATGGTTTTTAAAATCAAGATGCATCCAGCTGGGAACTCTTTCTATTTGAGTTTGACACCATTGCTTCACACCACTGCCAAGGTAATGTTCCTCATGATTAGGTTACTTTGATCAGTCATCTTTTTAGGATATTTGACTCTTTGAGACTCTATTTGGGGTTTTCTTGATAGAGATACTGGAGTGGTTTGCCATTTCCTAGAAGGTGAATCATGGGAGGGAACTTGGGTTGTGAGTCTAAAAAGTATGCAGGGACAGAGGTTTCAAGATAAGTCATTGCCCATTAAGAATAATGTGATATATCTGCGCTAGGTGGTGCAGTGGATAAAGCACTGGCCCTGGAGTCAAGAGTACCTGGGTTCAAATCTGGTCTCAGACACTTAATAATTGCCTAGTTATGTGGCCTTGGGCAAGCCACTTAACCCCATTTTCCTTGCAAAACAAAATAGTATGACTATAATAAGGGAAAAGTTAAGCTAGAATAGGGGACATGGAGAAGAATGATTAGAGACCAAAGTTATAGAAACATGCAGAGAAACATGATAATCATTTCTTTCACCATTTCCCTACAGGAGCAGACTCACAGGGCTTGGTCATAATTTATCATACACTCCTTTCAGGCAAAAAAAAATTGTTTGGGGAGAAACATGAAGAACATCTTAGAGAAAGTTATAGTCACTTGGAGACACTGCTACAAGATTCTTCCCAAGTGGCAAATTGGTTTATGGAAAATGACAAAATGGAAATACTTTCTTTTTTATTCATTCATTACTTCATACTTTTTATTTACATCATATGTAATTTGTATTTGCTTTTCAATATATGAAACAATATATCCAGTACCATATCCAACAATTCCTGATCTTTTATAGTCTTGGAGAGGGCCCAGGCATGGAACTCAAACTCTATGTCCAATACCTATATTACCCATGAGCAACTAGAACTGGTTTTGCAAAGGAAAACCAGATGGCACCTTGTACCTTCCCATTTTATTGCCATTGATTTATAGATCCATATTCACAGAGTTGAAGGTCATCTTTTAGGGTATCAGCTCATGAATCCAATGCCATCATTTCAAAGATGAAGAAACTGTAGGTCAATAAATTGATGTGATTTGACCACATCACACAATGAATGAATCAGCAGCTGACTCAGGACTAAAACCCAGTTTTCCTCCTCACCAGTTCAACTCTTTCATTACATCATGAAGACCCCTAGGTTGAGGTCATTTCCTTTGTTTTGTATTCCTTCCTCCGTGACTGCTCTAAAATCTAAAAACACCAAAAAAAAAAGTAAAATATATTTATCTCTTGTCTATCAATTAAAAAAGGAGCATCCATTAACAACTCCTACATAACTGTCTTCTTATCTCTCAGGTTTGTCACTAGGCAGAGGGATAAAGGAAAACAAGTTTTCAAAATGTCTTCTCTGTTAGATTCATTAAGAGAAAGAGTTTGATCACAGGGCAGAAATTCAGAGGGATTTCATCCTGATATCTTTGGGCCAGCTTGTGAGTGAGCTAAAATCTAAACAGATTTGACTTTCTATGAGTAGTTCCGGTGTTCATTTCCCCAAGGCAGACAAAGATGGTAATGCTCTATGTGGCATGTTCTCCTTCTTCACCTAAATGTCGAGGTTTTTGTGTATTCCTGGGACACTCAGCTCTAGTCTCATCTTCCTAGACCTGGTTGCCTTCTGTGTCTCATTTTGTGCAGGTTGCCCCTTCCATTTTAATGGAGATTTTCCAACAACAAGGAATATTTTACTTCTGCCTTCATAATCAAAGACCTTAGCAAATCATAAGCTTTTGTTTGTTTGTTTGTTTTGCAAGGCAAATGGGGTTAAGTGGCTTGCCCAAGGCCACACAGGTAATTATTAAGTGTCTGAGACCAGATTTGAACCCAGGTACTCCTGACTCCAGGGCCGGTGCTCTATCCACTGTGCCACCCAGCCGCCCCAGCAAGCTTTTAATAAATGCTTGTTGGCTAATTGGTTTCAATGTCAATGGAGCCTCAGAATTGCACTCTCTGATCAAAGTATAGCTAGTGTGACCTGGGACAGATTTCTCAGCAGCAGCTATGACCTCTGATCAATGCAATTCCATATCTTTTCTGGTCTCTGCAGGCAGACATTCACTATCAGGTTCACATTCAGATGAATTCACTCTCCAAGGAACCTGAGGACAGGGAACATTTCCTTTTGTCTATAGCAAGTGGACTGAAAAAGGAGGAAGTTATAATTTCATTCTGAAAATACATTGGGATATTTGCATGTTAGACTAAGGCTCCTTGAGGGATGGACTGTTGTTTGCTTTTCTAAGTATGCCCAGACTTAGCTCCCTGACTGTAGCATAGTAGACACTTAATAAATGTTTATTGACTGACTGATTGAGGGCATGAAAGAAGAGAACAACTGCCATTTTCTGACTTCTACACCCCCCCCCCCCCCATGTGAATGTAACCACCTAATTTCTCCTTCTTTTCCTGGTCCAACTCTGTGCAAGATTACTTAAGGGAGGTAAGGAAGTAAACAAATAAACTAAGCCCTGAAAAGAGCTAGCTAGCTGACAGGCTATCTGATTCTCTTAGGTAATGCAATTCTTTAACCCAGTTACAATCAGAAAACCATTAAAAAGAAAGGTCTCTTGAGTGGAGAGGCAAGACTTACTCTCTGCTCTTACAAGGGAACAGAGGAAAGGATGGAGAACACAGGAGATATGATGTTATTTTGTTTATGCTATTTTGATTCAACTAACTGAAGGGGAATTATCAATGTTTGAATCAAAATAAATTCTTGGATTTTTTTTAAACTAATAACTTCTATTAGTTTTCCTGGATGAGTCATAATCTCTTTAGAGCTGATATTCAAGAATTGTTGTAGTCTGCTTTTCCTGTTGTTTGAGTAGTCCCTGCAGCTCCCAATCACATCTCTTGTTCCCTCCCCAAACCCACTTTGTCAGTTGGTCAATAGAGAAGGTTAATCATGTGAAAACCTGGGGCGGCTAGGTGGTGCAGTAGATAGAGCACCAGCCCTAAAGTCAGGAGTACCTGGGTTCAAATCTAGTCTTAGACACTTAATAATTACCTAGCTGTGTGGCCTTGGGCAAGCCATTTAACCCCATTTGCCTTGCAAAAACCTAAAAAAAATTATGTGAAAACCCTATCATCAGTTTGTGTTTGGAATTTTTTTACTACTACTACTACTACTACTACACACACACACACACACACACACACACACACAGAATTGTTTTCTGATAGCTCACAATGTCTTATCATTACAGTGAGTCTCTGCAACCAAAAGTAAGAAAATGTAGTTTCTCTACCTTGCAGGTCATCTATTATTAGCCATTAAGGAGAAGCCTTAATCTATTTGTTAATGGGACACTGGGGGCAGTTGGGACCTGGTTTGTAGAGTGGGCATCGTGACTTAATGATGATGAGGCAATAACCATAAGTCATTCCTGGCAGGGACTGAAGGACTCTCTATTTCTATGAAGATGGATGTCTGTACCAGAAGCAACAACACTCTGACCTGTTAAATGATCAACCACACAACAGGGCAGCCAAAGTCATGCACTGAAGCAACACTCTCAGAATCTTGTTAACTTCTTTTTAAGGGCATTTTCTAAGCACTCTAGGTGACAGGACCAAGCCATAAAGTGTTTGAACACACAGGGGGCCAGTGTGCTACCATTTAGCAGCTTTGTGATCTTGGAACAGATAAATGTCCTGCCTTTGTATGACCCTGGACAAGTCACTTAAACTCTTTCTTCCTTGGCTTTCTCTTCTGTAAAGTGGAGATAATAATTACACTTACTTCCCAGGTCTGCTGTGGGGATTAGAAAATATTTGTGAAGTATGAATCATTTTGGTTGCATTATCTATAAAATGGGGCAGGGGCAGGAATGTAATGGAAAATAATAGTCCCTCATAGTAGGGACTAAGCCCATGGCTTTATATAGCCTATTTATTAAATGCTTCCTGGATTGCTATTATCTTACATGTCTGAAAGTAGAAAGTACTAGATGATCTCTTCTGGTAATCCTAGATCTAAGATCTGTCCTTCTTTGTACTTTGTTCTCTACTGTCAATAGGAACATAAGCAAGACTTGGGAGGGAAGCAGTTAGCTATGAGAAAAGAATGGGGGAACATAGAAAGGATCATGGGCCCCAAAGATCATATTGGGGAGATAGCCCCCACTGCTTCCCTCCACATCCCCTGAAACAGAGAATATAACCCCCCAAAATTATAGATTCCCCTTCAAGCACCATCTTGGTAAGTTCCTATTTTCCATCCATAATGGCAGTGCTGCATTTCAGCCCTGAAGGTTTCCCTCTTAGAAAACTAGTAACTAATCTTGCTAAAGGGTATGACTGACAGTGGTATAAAATGTTATCCCTTCAGGGACTATTCCTGTTTTAATTAGTAGACTCTTGAGAAAGGAAATCCTATAAGTCTCAAGGGAAGAACTCTCTCTAACAAAGAAATTTATGCTCCTGCAGCAGGCAAGTGAAGAAGATACTTTTGATGGGAAAGGGTGTGTACTGTCCAGTACAATTCTAAATAGTTAGTGTAGCTGACCCCATCATAAAATCATCAGTGACCCCAACCTTCAAATAAAAATAGCCTTAATTAAATATCACTTTATAGACATTATTTCATTTTATTCTATAAACAAAACTTTGGAATAGACACTAAAGGTAGAGTTAACCTAAGGTGAGTAAACTAAGGTTAAAGAGATTAAGTGATTTGCCCCTGGTCACACTACAAATAAATGTTAAAGAAAAACTTCAAACACAAGCATATTATAACCTTTCAAATTCTTTCCTTTTGGCACTTTGCCTTACTGTTTGAAAAGTAGGTCATAGAATGAGACGGGACATTACTAATGCTCTCTTAGATGCATTTTTTTTTTGCTATAACTAAGTTATTTGATTAAGCTAAACACACACACACACACACACACACACACACACACACACAAACCTACACATTCTTTCCATCTCTAACATTTTTGATTCCTCATGAAGAGAGTACCATAGAAGAAGAAGGAAAGGATAGTTCACCCATCTCCATTTTTGATTCTTCTAAGATAACCTTGGTGATTAAGCAAAGATTATCCAGGTAAGGTCTCACACACTGTACTTATGAAAGGTTTCCTTGCTTTGTTAAAGATAAAAGCATTATGATTTGAATACTCTTAAAAACAATAGGTCTTGCAAATAGCTTGCTTCTTCTGAGAGAACAATCTGCCAGTTAACCCCGTAGACCATCCTGACCCATTCTAGTCTGTCTAGGCTTCAGGCAGCTAGGTTGGTACAGTCTGGTCTGGGCTGGAGTCAAAAAGATTCCTCTTCCTAAGTTCAGATTTGGCCTCAGAATTCCTAGCTGTGTGACCCTGGGCAAGTCACCTAACCCAATTTGCCTCAATTACCTCAGCTGTAAAATGAACTGGAGAAGGAAATGGCAAATCATGAAGGTATCTTTGCCAAGAAAACACTAAACAAGGTCAAGCAGAGTTGAACATAATTGAAATGATACAATCGCAAGAAACCTTTCTAGATTCCTTTTTAGCTGCTCTCCTAGTAATTGAGACATTATGATGTAGTAATAAGTTTTTGAACTTGGACAGAGGAAGACAGCAAGTATTTATGTATTAAGTATTTATTACATATGGGGCATTGTACTAAGTGCCAGGTTTAGAAATAAAGACAAAAAAAGTTACTGTCTCAAGGAATTCACATTCAAATGGGATATTCAACTTACAAACAACTAGGAACAAATTAACTGTATTACAGGATAAATTGAAGGTAATCTCAGAGGGAAAATCTTGTATTAAGGGAGACCAGAAAAGACTTCTTGTAGAACATGAGACTTTAGCTGAGTATTTAAGGAAGCCAGGAAAGCCAGGAGGTGGAGTGCAAGGAGTTAATAGACCAGGGGAAAGCCAGTGAAAATGCAGAGTAGGCAACAGCATCATATATATGGAGGAGAGTATTGTGAAAGGCTCTAAAAAAGTGTCACCAAAGATTTTATATTTTATTATGGAGGTCATAAGGAGACCCAAGAGTTTATTGAAAAGAAGGATAATTTAATTCTGGCCTATGATTTTGGAAGATCATTTTAGTAGTCAATTGTATAGTGAACTGGAGTTGGTGGGAGATGAGGCAGGAAAACCAAGGAAAAGGTTTTTTGCAATAGTCTAGGTGGGAGGTTATGAAAGTCTGCACCAGGGTGGTGACTTGTCATTCTAAGAAAGAATGGTGGGGTAGGGTGGGATAGGTATATATGTTTTGAAAAGAGAATCAATAGAACCTCACAACAAATTGAATATGGGTGAGGAAAGGGCAGTGTGAAAATGAGTAATTGAAGATATTTAGATTATGAGCCTGAGGGACGGACTGGAAAAGTCGTGCTGCCTTCAACAGTGATAGAAAAATTGAGGAGAGAGTTTGGGGGTAGGGGATAATGAATTCAGTTTTGAACATGCTAACATTAAGATGTCTACAAGACATCCAGTAAGAGATGTCCAATTGGCAGTTGGAGAAGCAAGATAAATGATCAGGAGAAAGGTCGGAGTAGGGGAAATAGACCCAAGAGTCATCCACATAGAGATGATTACTGAATCTTTGAAAAGTGATCATCAATCAAATCAGTCTAGAAAGGAAGAAAAGAGGATCAAGGGCAGACCTTTGGGAGACACCATGAGTTAGTGGGCAGGAGGAAGCTCCAACAAAGATTAAAGCAGTCAGACGGGGAGTCGAACTAAGCAAGAGCAACACTAGAGGGAAAAAATAGCAAGAGGAGGGTGAGCAAAAGTGTCAAAGCCTGCAGAGAAGTCAAGAAGGATGAAAACTGGAAGGGAAAAAGGCCATTAGATTTTCCAGTTAAGAAATCATTGGTTACTTTATAGAAAGCAATTTCAACTGAATAACTATGTTGGAAGTCAGACTACAGAGAATTAAGAAGCAAGTGAGAGGTATGGGAATGGGGGGGGGCTTGTAAATGACTTTAAAAGGGAGTGTAGCCACAACAGCAAGAAGAGATAATAGGAAAATAGTGATAGATCAAGTGAGAATATTTTAAGAATGGGAAAGACATGGATGTGATGGTGAGCAGCATAAGAAGTAGGCAGTAGTCAGGGAGAGAATGATGATTGGTGAGATAGTGAGGATAAAAGAGAAAGAAATTGTATATGCAAATGGAATTTGCTTTGGCAAGGAAAAGAATCACCTTTTCATTTGAGACAGGGATGACAGTAGAGATAGTCTAGGATGACAGTTGAATAATATGAAATGACAAGGAGGGGAGATGAGGTAACTGTGCAAATGGCCTCAAAGACCCGGATTCATATCCTTCCTCAGTTGTTTGTTATCTGTGATACTTGACAAGATCCTTAATCTCTCTGAGTCTCGGTTCCTTATCTATAAACTAATGGCAATGATATCACCTATTTCATAGAGTTGATAATATGATGTATGTAAAGAGATTGGTAAACTTTTAAATGACATAAATATCCTCTATAATAATAATAATCATTATTATTATTATTATTTATATGTTTTCCCTAGTTTTATAATAAATATAGACACATTTGGAAATTTCAGAATGCTCTATAATTTTGAAAAATTAGTCATTGGGGGGGAGAACTTAGGAAAGAGGCCCACATCA
This sequence comes from Macrotis lagotis, assembly GCF_037893015.1. Classification (NCBI taxonomy): domain Eukaryota; kingdom Metazoa; phylum Chordata; class Mammalia; order Peramelemorphia; family Peramelidae; genus Macrotis; species Macrotis lagotis. Next base: position 72,447,361 of record NC_133661.1, on the reverse strand, counting down.
ATGGATAAAACTGACATGTTTCTACGACTTGGAGCAGGATAAACTTTAAAAAGAGTATTTTTTTGCCAGGATGACAAAACAAGGAGGAGAAAATAAGTGAGGGAAACAGCAACTGTTGTCCAGCTGCTTCCCTTGCGCCCATTGGGGAGTGTCTCCAGGCACCCCTGAAGCATGCATCTTCTGCCACCTGCAAGAGCAGCTGCAGTTCTATGGGGAGAGGCAGTTTCACCCCAACCCTATCCAGTTCAAAACGACAGTGTGTACTGCCAGAGTGATAAAGCTGCCAGACCCAGCAACTTCTGCTGTGGGATTTTTGGAGAAGGATTGGCCCTTAGGGATCATTTCGTCCAGCATCATCATTTTACATGTGATGAAACAAACTCAAAGAGGTGATAAGACTTGCCCAACATCACATGGATAGTAAAGGGAAGAGCCAATAATTAACCACAGGTCTTTGGCCTCCAAAACCTTCTCTAACTTCACTTCTGGTCTCATCCAATATCCTTGTATCGACACCCAACCATAGCTATAACTTAAGCTTATCTCCAATATTTATTTATAAACTGGGGTTTTGGCTGTCTACTTAATATAAATGTGTGTGTGTCTCTATGTGTGGCTTCAGAATACTGATCTCTGGATATTTTGAACAATGGAGAAGGATTAGGGTCAACTATATGACAATAAGCACTTTTTATAAATATTATCTCATTTGATCTTCACAACAACCTTAGGAGGTAGATATTATCGCCTGCATTTTATAGTTGAAAAAACAAGGCAGAGTTCAAGTAAATTGTCATTAGTCATATAGATAGTAAGGGTCTGAGACCAAGTTGGAAGTCAAGTCTTCCTGACTCTAGGACAATAGTCAACCCTCTGTACCACCAGTTACCTCCAATGGCTCCTTGGCCTGACAAGCTTTTTGCCCACTGACCTTCTAGTGATATACACAAGTTCCTGCCCCTTCCCTCCCCTCATACCTCATTGACATGCAAGCAATTTGATTTCTAGGCAGAGTCAAATGGCACAAACAAGTCTGTGCCAATCATCATGCAAGTTTACAAAAAATTCAAGGGCATAGTTTGGGTGGGAAATGGAAGAAAGTTCACTTCATCTCAAAGGACATGTTGTTTGTGCCCACCAGTTTAACAAACTAGTAGAAGTATACAATTTAATAATTCTTCCTAGGGCAAATGGGGTCAGGGAATGGGCATCAAAAGAAAAAAGAGGTGACCTGGTAGGAAAAGAAGTAGAGATAACCTGGAGATTGGAGAGAATTCTGGACTTGGAGTCAGGAGGGATCTAGATTTAAAGGGAAAATGATGAATACTAGGGAAGCCACTTTTGGAAAAGAAAACTCTCCAAACATTATCTTGATAATTCCAATAATACCACCCCCCTCTTCTCTAAGAACCATTTTGATATTCATTCATTCAAAAGGAGATTTGGAATAAGGTTGAACAAATCCATCTCACAATTGCAGAGAACCAATGGAACATGTGCCAGAAGTGGTTCATGTGCAGAGCCTAGAGACATCAACTAGGATTGGTCATTCCAATTTTGCTTATGTGACCATCAATGAATTAAAATAAATAAAGCATATAAATGTATGTATACATACACACAAAATGTTAAAAAAGGCCTGACTTACATAATTCTCCTCCAAAATCATATTTCATAAAGGTTTGGTTTAGATGTCCTTTGATTGCAATGTATCATGATATATCAGGAAGGGCAGAGGACTCAGAGTCAGCGGACCTGGGTACAAGGCTCTTCCCTGCTCTATATCATTGAAGTGAAATTCTCTGGGTTTTAGTTTTCTTATCTGTAAAGTGAAAGGCTTAGATTAGATAATCTTTAAAGTTCCTTCAGTTCTAATGCTATTACCCAAATCCATGAATGGTTTCTTCTAACTATTTAGCCCCAGAAAGAGGAATATACCTGTGTTGGAAAATTCTAGATTTGAATATATAATTATAGATATAGATATATGTGTGCCATACATATATATTACCAGTATGATGGTATTAAGTTAATAGAAAAATGCATGCTCAATTCTATCAAATAATGATCATGGTGATAACAAAAATAACTATAATAATATTAATTTGTGATAATGCTCTATTTCTTAATGATATAAAGCTTACAAGTTCTAAAAATCTCTAGATTTTTCTGCTCCAAATCAATTGAAATAATAGTTGTAAAGCCCTTAGTCCAGTGCCTAACATATAGTAGGTACTTAATAAATGCAAATTTTACTTCCCCCTCTCTTCCTACATACAATCCATTTTGAAGGTGTTAGGAGTTGAGGTTCAGAGAAGGTCACATGCATAATACATGCCAGTAAACTGTAATTAGCTATTTCTGAAACAGGAACGTGTGTGTGTGTGTGTGTGTGTGTGTGTGTGTAGTGTAGACTCATCTGGGTATGCTTCTGAAAAGAGAAAACTTTCACTGGGATGAAGTTGTAGTGACAATCAGGTAGGGGACAGGATAGGAAGGAAAGGAAGTGCTCTAAGGATAGTTTGTCCTCTGAATCCGGGTCTTTGAACTTTCAGTGCAAAAATCTATCCATTATACTCTGCTGTTTCTCACCCACTGGGGCATCTGGTGGTTTCTATAGAGATATAGGTGGAGGCTTACTTATGATAACTAACATTTATATTATATTTTAAGGTTGGCAAAGTACTTTACATATATTATCTCATTTGATCTTCATAATAATCCTGTGAAATAAATGCTCTTATTTTTAGCCCTGTTTTATAGATGAGAAAACTGAGACTGAGAGAGGTTGCCTCTCCAGGGTCTCACTAGCTAGCAAGAGTCTGATGTAAGATTCAAACCCAGGTCTTCCTGACTCTATGTTCATTCAGAATGTTATCCCCTGGTTGTATTACAAGATGAGTCATTTCATGGCATTTATTAGGGAGAAGGCCATTCTACAGTATTTTAGAGTTGATCAGTTCTAGAGATATAGTAAAGTGTGAGCCACGTGATGCTCAGGATCCAGACATAATCTTCTTATCCAATGCAAGAACACCTTACTCTGGTGATAAAAATGTACCTGCTTAGCTTCAAAGAAAAGTAGTCCCCCCCCTACTAGAAGATGTGCCTGGCTGTTTGACATCTGAGCAATACCTGGAGATAATATCTCTGTCTTAGAGGGAAAATTCCATTTTAAAAGGTACCCTTATAATGTCTAGTTCTATATATGTTTTACTGACATTCTGCATTTCCTCCATAGATACAGTTCATAAGTCTCCTATGCCTTAGCAGATACTTTCATAAGTGGTTGGGGTTGAAGGAAATGATCAGCTGGTGACCAATCTTCTGGCCAAAGATGTCCTGACATTATGCTAGGCTGAGCATAACATAACAAGGGTCAATGCATGAAGCCCTTTCCAACAAGGTTGTCTAGGCTAGAATTTGAGGTCTGATGCCAAAACCTTGGAGAACTTAAGGCCAGCTTCAAGAAGACATGAAAGTAAAACCTGGTCTCTACCTAATGAGGCTCTGCTCTTGTGTTGGCAGATGGACCACTGTAACCCACCCTCTCATGATCTGATTAAAACTAATTCTCTTAAGCAAGAAAACCATATAACAGATGTCTTCAGCAGGGTCTGCCCTTGTCAGATTCAATCTCTGTAACAAAGACATGTTGCTAATGATTTGTAGTTTCCCTAGCTACATTTGAGTGAAATTGCAAGGCAGTGAGTTGAGATCTTTGTTTTAAAACCATGTTATATTCTATGTAGAATTCTGTTCTTTAAGATTCTAACAGAGTCTGAGAACTCAGTTCAGAATGCAATTTGACAAAGTGTGTAAGGGAATTTGATCTTTAGCAAACTAACTTCAATAAAAATTAATAAATATCTTTTTATATGTTTAATATATAAAAATATGTGGAAATTATTGTATCAGGCTCTGGAAATAATAAAAGTTAAATAGGGCACCTCTATGCTGCTCTGGAGTCCCTGTTCCACTGGAGGAGATAAGAAGAAGAGGGGTATGACAGTATGACACATAAATAAACAACCACAATATCTCTTATGTATGAGGGAGGTGCAATTCAATTGCTATGTGAGATCCAAAGGGGGAAGAGCTATTTACTTATTGTAGGGAATAGAGAAGATTTCACTTAGCAAATTACATTTGATCTTGACCTTGAAAGATGAGTAGTATTTCACTAGGCAGAGATAGTAGGCATGGGGGTGGGGATAAGAGGAAAGATGTGTCTTACACATAATTGGCACTTAATCGTTGTTTTTTTTTTTCAAATGACTTGATTTGAATTGAAAGGTAGCATGGCATTTAATTTTCCATAGTCTTGAAAACAGACTAAGCTATTTTAACTTTACTCAGTGGGCAATCAGGAGTCATCAAAGAGTTTTGAGTGGAAGAGGAACATGATGAGATCTGTGCATCAGTGAGGAGGATAGATTTGCAGATATATACAGATAGACAGACAGACAGACAGACAGACAGACAGATAGACAGATAGATAGCTGGTTGGATGGATGGATGGATGGATGGATGGATGGATGGATGGATGGATGGATGGATGGACAAATGGACAGACAGATGGGTTGGATGGATAACAACAAAGAAAGAAAGGCAGAGAGAGATAAACAAACAGAGAGAATAATGAATAGATGAATCAGTGTTTATTATATGTTAGTCACTATGTGAAGAACAAACAAACAACATAGCCCCTACCCTCAAGGAACTTATATTTTAATGGAGGAAGACAACAAATGAGTTGAAAAAGTAGATTACCTGTGTGGTGACATAGTATGGAGTTGGCAAGAATTAGTGAGGAGAGCTGATACCTGGCAAGATAAAATGAAATACGAGGACTGATGGATTCAGGGATAAAGTCCAAAGTTTCACAGTGGGGAGATAAGGACAATGGAAAGAGTATAGACAATATAGTGTAGAAATAACCTAGTGTGAATGAGATAAGTAACAAGAGTCATTAGATTATTGCAATAATCATACAGGTGCATGGTGATAAGGTCCAATGTAAATGTGGCCTCAACAGTAATAGAAATTAGGGAACAGAGGGCAAACGGGAAGATATCATCTATGAAAAGGATTGCAGAGTTAAGGCAATAATATCTGACTAGTTGAATGGGGAGAGGAGAAAAGGATAAAGACAGCAAACAAAGGTTTCAGACCTGGATGAATAAATGAAAGATGGTGATGGTTATATGAAAGAGAAGGTAAGAAGAGGAATCAGGTTTAGAGCATTTCACATGTTGAGTTTGATGTAGTAGTAGTAATATGACCAGATTTAAATATCCTGAAAATAGTTGAAAATGTAGATCTAGAGTTTGGGGAACATAGTAGACCTCAGAAGGTAATTTTGGAACCAACATTTAGAGATGGCAGTTGAAGCTATGAGTATACATGAGATTTCCAAGAGTGAAGAAGGAAGTAGTCAAGAAGAGAACTTTGATGAAACTCAACCATTAAAGCAAAGGGAAAGAAACCACTGAAGATGAAAGAGCAATAAATAGAGAAGATACTTACAAGCCAAGAATGATAGAGGCTTTCATCAATGGAGTTTCACAGATAAAAAGAAAGGATAAGTACTGAGAAAGGGCAATAAATTTTTCAAGAAGGAAATCATTAAAGGTCTCTGAGAGATTAATTCTAGTACAGTTTTGTGTAAAGTGATGGGCTTGGAGACAAGAAGGCTCATCTTTCTGAGTTCAAGACACTTAACAACTGTGAGACCTGGACAGGTCATTTAACCCTACTTGCCTTAGTTATCCTGTCTGTAAAATGAGCCAGAAAAAAAAATGGCCAACCATTCCAAAAACTTAGCCAAGAAAATTCCAAATGGGATCACATACAGTCAGACATGACAAACAAACAAGATCAGTGGGAAGAGTAATCAGACTGCACAGGGCAGAGGAGAGATCAGTTGGAACAAGAGGCTAAACTACTTTTTGAAAATTGTTAAAGATGAGATGATAACTGAATAAGGTACAAGGATGTTTTTAGGACTAAAGAGACTTTGATGTGTCCATAACTTCATAGTCTCATATCAGCTCTTGTTGATGTTCAACAGTTCTTTTCCAATCCTCATTTCAGGCTCCACAGTGATTATTATAAACCCTTTCTCCTGACCAGCTTATACCTGGAATATCATATTGAATTCTAACTAACACATTTTCGGAAGCATATTGATAAATTTGAAAGTGTCCAGTATCATGATTATGAAGAGACTAAAAATCTTGCCATATAAGAATTGGCTGCAAGAGGAGGGAGTTTAAGATCTTATTTTAGAGAAAGCCAAAGAGGAAAAAAAGAAGGAAAGAAAAAAAAAGAAGGAAAGAGAAAAAAGAAGGAAGGAGAATAGGAATTCAAGAATGGGAGACAAAGAGGGAAGCAGGGAGAGAAAAAGATAAATAAGGAAATAGATATATACATCTCAGCAGAAAATAGCTGCTGATGGTGCTCTTTCTGTTGCTGATGCTGGTATCACCATCTTTTAAGATGCTTGGGAAACTCTTAAAACATTTCAAGGTGAAAATATACAGTAGCAGGTTGGGTGTGTGTGTGTGTGTGTGTGTGTGTGTGTGTGTGTGTGTTAGTGGGTAGGTGGGTGATGCCTGATAATGTGTTAATTATATATGCTTACATATACACATATATACAGGTACCCACATAACTATTTTTAGCTAATATAAGGTCCAAAAAATTAAATATTCCTCCAAAAATTAGTCAAGAGAATGAAGATTTTGTGTACTCTGTGTATATTTATATACATACATAATGATGATATAGATCTTATGCTTTAAGGCTTAACAGTAACTTGATGATATCCATTTATTCTTTTCAATTCTCTCAACAATCCTCTAAAGTAGATACTATTTTATTATCCCTATTTTATAGACAAAGAAACTGAGGCTTGAAAATTAGTGATTCCCTCATGGTTACATAGCTAGCAAGTATGATAAACCAGATTTAACTTCAGATCTCTCCTGTTTGCTGGTAAGAATATACAGTAATAATGCTTGTCCTTCATTCTCGAAGAAGACCATGACATCAGGGAGGTGATGCCATGACAAGTACATAAATAGGATTTGAGTGAGAAGGCACTGTGCTAATAACTGTGTATATATACAAGAACAAGACTGAAAATATTTAGTGTTAATTAATTGGAAAAGAAAAAAATTTGATGAAAAATAACTAATTGCCTTTAATATCTTCCTCTCATTCAGCAAAAAATGTCTTAATTTTGGAGACATAGAGATTTATATTGGTCGTAATGAAAAAAGTATTCTCTCGAAATGAGCCATATCCCTGAAAAGAGATATTTTGAAAGTTAACATTTATATGCATGTAAACATGAACAAATAAAAGAAATCATAGAGCACAATCAAATTTTATATAAACCATAACAAGTACAATAAGTCCATAACCTACAAGCTTTACAAATAAATACTTTATGATTATTTATCTAATTCAATTCCCTCAACAACTCTGTGATGTAGATGTTGTTATTGTCACCATTTTATAGCTGAAGAAACTAAGTCAAATGAATTAAGCGACTTGTGTAAGGTCACACAGCTCGTAAGGGTCTAAGGGTGGATTTCAGCTCAGGTCTTCTTGAGTCTAAATCCACTGTTCTATATACTACACCATCTAGTTGTCTCAGCATAGTAAGATCACATAGTTAAGTATTTAACATACGGTTTTGACTGATTGATTTATAGTATTAACATACTACACAGTTTCACAAACACAATGTAGGCTGCTCTTTTGCTCTTATTCTATTCTGGATCCAATTCAATGTCCCTCTAGAAAATCAATCCCAGATACATAGTACTTTACAGATGCACTAATTCAGTGGACTTAGATTAGACAATAGGCATTTTCTATCCATATTTTCTATCCATATCCATGTTTTTTTCTGTTCGGATTGTTGGGTTGATCTCTATTTTAGTTATCATTATCTCATATTAGAGTCACAGAGTACAGTCCCTTTCAGATCTTTTCTCCTCTTTTATTTGGCAGAAGACTCTAATTAGAATTCATATGCCTCAACTCCTCATTTGAATCAATATACTTTATTTCTTCTGAAAAAGAATCATTTTATTTCTCAGTTAAGACTGAAACATTATCATTGTGACTCTGCTCACACAAGGCTTTCCCAAGAGATTATGAGGGAGGGCAAAAGACCAAAAAAGTCTTAATATGCATAGATATATAGTTATATCATAAAGAGTCTGTTAAACTTGAAAATTACTGCAGATTGCCTCAAATTCAGTGGTTAGTAGAGAGTACAGAAACATAAGGAACTAAATTTGAATATCTTCTCCTTATAAGTAATGATATTGTTCTAATTATATCAAACCTCAGTCCTCTTATACAATACAATAAGAATTTATTAAATACCTACAATGTACAAGGTGAGAGGTAGCTTGGGAATCAGGAAAGCATGGATTAAAGTATTAATTCTGAAATTTATTGGTTATGTAGTATCTGACAAGACACTCGACCTCTCAGAACCCAGATGACTCTAAGCCTTCAAGTTTTAGAATGTTAGCTAGATGAACAATTAGCAGAGTGACTTTTCTCACTATGTTCCTTACACTAATGAGAGCATAGGTCCAAAATAGGTCCATTAACTACCTAAGAGCTGCAAGGGGTTCTTTTAGGCACAAGGGATGTAAAAATAAAATGAAAAACAGTATTACTCTCAAAGATTTTATATTCTATGTCTCTATAATACTAAAAAAAGAGACTGGCCTAACAATACTAAAAGAAGAAAAAATAGTTTGGTGAAAAATGCCATTATTTAGACTCTGACATATTGCTCATTTAGTTAATGCATTTGTCCTATGTATCTGGAATTTGCAATGCAGATGGACAGCGAGTTGGGTCCAGAATTGAATGAGGGGAAGACAGTAGGTTGCATTGCATTTGTAAAGTTACGTAGTATTTTCATACTTTCAATTAGTCAATTGATCAACAGGCATTTATTTAGTATTGACTGTGGCCTAATTGTTGAGGATACAAAGAAAGGGCAAAATTATTGTCTTGACCCTCAAAGGAGCAAAAATTCTAATGGTGGAAAGGGGAGTAATATATAAATTAGAACACATGGGATAATCCTAAACTTCTCCAGAGCAAAATCCCTCAACATAAATAAGTAATGATGAATGGTTGCAAAAATTTGGAACACCACAATTACTTAGGAGTTAAAGTTCCTTAGGTTTACTAGTGTCACAATGGAGAGATGTATGGTGAGTTTAGGCAAACTAGAGCATTTGTTATTAAAGCTTTGAGGTCCTGAAGCACGTGTATATGTGTGTGTGTGTGTGTATGTGTGTGTGTGTGTGTGTGCACGCACATACTCGCAAGTGTATATTTGCATGTGTTAATGAAAAAGGGAACTTTATTTGGGAAAATCAATCTCTTACTGGTAGACAGGTTTAAAAACAGTATTTCCTCTTTAGCTTAACTTTCTGTTCATGAGAAATGTAAACTGGTAAATGCAACCCACTTAGTGCCTTTCCTTTTTACATTAGGAAAATGAAAACAATTCCTATGATAATTAACATTTTAATCTAATATCTCTTCACCTTATTATATCTAACCTATGAAATTGTATCCATCTTTATTAAAACTTGCTGAGGATGGATTTCTCTTTCACCAAATTAATCCATTTGTTTAGAATAACCATGTAGAAAGTGTTTGCCAGTTTAAAGGATTGGTATCTGGTTGAGAAAGGTCTCTGACATCTATTGCCCAATAGGGCTAAAATGTTGGGGGGGTGCTTCTCTTCTTCCACTTTTTCATATGACCATACTTCTTCTTTCAACAGACAAAACATCCATTTAGTAACTCCCATGTTCCAGGGTTTCAGGCTGGTCAGTTTAAATGGAAATTTCCTGAAGTGAGCCCTGCTATTGGAATTTGTATTGGTAATAGATATTCGAAAACAACAAGAGTTTAGTGAGATGTTTGTTTATCCCTTGACTTCTTTGACTGAATCTGAAGAGACAATTAGGAGTCTTGGGGGGGTAAGGAAAACTTGAGTCAGAATTGGGACTAGAGAGTGTTTCAGAAGCTAAGATGGGCACTTACAAAGATTCTTCACAAGAGTTGACAAGGTAGCTGATGAGAGACCACTGTTGGGAAATCAAGTCTGAGCATGAGGAAGGGCAAACAGAGGCATATTAAGTTATGTCAAAGTCAGATGTGGCCAAGAAGCAAGGGTCAAGGCTATCCTCCAAACCAAACATCTTGCAGCCAAAGGCAAAAAAGTCTCCTCAAGATCCTTGTGTTCCTCCTCTGGACACTCTCAAGTTTATCAATATGCTTTCTAAAATGTGTCAATCAGAATTGAATATGATGATCCAGGTGTGGTTTGGTGAAGAAAAAGGACTTGGAATAATCACTATATATCATGGAACAACAAGGGAATCAAAGGAGCAGAAAGGACAGCTACGTAAGGCAATGTATCCATTGACATACCCAAGTTTCTTCAAACCTAAAAAGATCCTTCATTGGGATGACCATGACCAAAAATAAAAAAATATACAATCTTCACAATAATCCCATTAAATCCCATTCATGCTAAGGACAAGGTTACTACATGTCAGGGTTTTGACCAAAGCTCAAGAAATGGAAATATTGTGTAAAAGAAAGTTAATCAATATCTATTGGGTGGATTTTAAATCTGAATTGATGGGAATTCAATAATCATAATGATTGCTGAAGTATTGAGAACTTTAGTTCTATTAAATAGTTTTGTAGGAACTGAATTAGGAGTTAGCATCACTATTTATAAAGATCCATGTATCATTATTAGGTAGCATGAGATAGGAAGATGATAGAGAGCATAAAATACTGGGCCATGTCAGGATGACCTGAGTTCAAATCCTAACTCAGATATTTTCAACTTGTTTGACCCTAGAAAGTCATTTAAGTTCTCCCAGTTTCAAATTCCTTAGCTATAAAAGTAATGGAACCTCCTTCACAAAGATTGCTATAAGGATAGAAAAAAGCTAATATGTGCAAAGAGCTTTGCAAATCTCAAAAATTCTAGTTATTACATAGTATCATAAAAGGAAATAATATTTGTAAAGCTTTTTGCAAATCTCAAAATATTACTTAAGAGGTAGATCTCGGGGTGGCTAGGTGGCGCAGTGGATAGAGCACCGGCCCTGGAGTCAGGAGTACCTGAGTTCAAATCCGGCCTCAGACACTTAATAATTACCCAGCTGTGTGGCCTTGGGCAAACCATTTAACCCCATTTTCCTTGCAAAAACCTAAAAAACAAAGAGTTAGATGACATAATTATCTATAATAAGTCTAATATTATTGTTTTGTTTAAATTCTCAGAAATTTTTGGTAAGGTCTAGAGTCATGTTTTTCAATAAGTAGATGTTTCCATAAAGCCTTCTTCATAACCACAGTTATTTATGGTCAAACTCTCTTCTCCAATCACAATTACATTTTTCATCATCTTCTATCATCTTTCTCATTCCAGAAGCTCAAGATGCCAGGATTTCCTTAATTTTGAATCTCTCTGCTTCTATTTCTAATTTTGACCCAGCCAGTTAATTTGACCATAAGCATAACTGCAACTGTAATTTTGCTTTCCTCATTTCAGGGCTGTTAGCTATAACTGCTCCCTTCACCTTCTTAACTGATTTTGCTCATAATTGTTAGTCAAGCTTGGGAATGAGTCTCTTCAGTATCCACTATACACTATACACGACTGGATTGACTAGAGGTCTATGCCCCCTTCCTGATGTGTATGCATGTATCTACCATTGTAATATTATGGAATGCTGGGAAGAGCATTGGAGACCTTTAATGACTGCTTCCCTAGATCTTGGTAACTGTGTTGTCATTATTTAGTCATTTCAGTTATTTCTAACTCTTCATGACTCTCATTTGAAGTTTTCTTGGCAAAAATACTACAATAGTTTCCCATTTCTTTCTCCAGCTATTTGACAGATTAGGAAACTGAGGCAAACAGGATGAAGTAACTTGCCCACAGTCTCTCAGTTACTAAGTGTCTAAGTTTATATTTGAACTCAGGTCTTCCTCACTGCTAGCTAGCCTCAAAGTCCCTACCACCTTGATAACATCTTTCATTACCTACTATTACTCATTTTTAATTTCTCCCTTCACATTTTTACAGCATTTATTTCCTCAATCATTCTTTTTGGCATTTATATGTTTGCTGGCTGTGTAATATAGGAATATTATGTGTGCTCATCTGACTTCAAGTCATTTTATCCAAGTGCCATGTTTAATGCTTCCTTTATATTTTCTCTTTGGGCTTAGCAAAAGCACATAGTAGGCACTAGGAAGACATTGAATTGAATTAAAAGAAAAATAGCCAATCTTTGGTCCTTCCTAATGTGGTTATTAGCAGTTATGGTGTTGGATTATCTTCTAGCTTTTAATGTATCTGTTTAATTTCTAATTAATTGTCATTATATACTCTAATATTGACAACTCATCTACAAGGAGAAAGCAATTAAACCAAATACTGAAAGATAAATCTCAGTGCCTTGAGGCAGAAAAGATTTGGCTTCTAACCTTCCTGTATTGATATTCAATCTTTACCAAACTCCTACATTGTAAATTCTGAGATGCTAACATTCCTTGAATTCCTATAATTTCCCTTCCTGTGATGTATTTGATGATGGTTTGCACCAGAAAATTCTATTGCTTAGAAAGAAGATAAGCAAGTCTAAATTCATTTTTCTGCTCACAGTTCATTAATACAACTGGCATACACTGTATTTTTGACCTTTTATAATGAGGAAGAAGTTAAAAGCAGGGAGAAAAGCAATAAAATGAGAAGTGAAATCTGAAAATACATTAAATTTGTGGGAGAAATACAAGATTTATGTGACAATAAACACATCCTTAACTAGACTCCTGATAAATGAGCTGTCATTCTATTTCATTTAAATAATTTTTTAAAATAGTCCTTAAAATTTTATCAATTTGAATGAATAAATAAATGAATATTTGGAAAAATCATTTGTTAAATCATGTCCACTAAAGGTGTGTGTATATTATTTTACTTGATGAGCTAATCAATTCTCAGGGCTTTAATTATTATCTCTAGTTTATAATCCTCAGATTGACTAATCCAGTCCTTACTTCTCTCCTAATCTTCAGACTCTAATCTTCAATTGCCGATTAGACATTCCTAGATGGATACTCTGGAGACATTTTAAATTGAGTATGTTCAGAACTGAATTCATTATCTTTTCCTTCAATCCCTCTTCCTTCCAAACTTGCCTGTTATTTCTAAGTGCACCACCCTACCCTCCTAGTCACTCAGGCTCACTGCCTAGGTAGCATTCTGGACTCTCTCACTACCTATATTCATTTTTTTTTTGCTAAGTAATATTGATTTTACTTTCATAACATCTCTCCTTTTCTCTTCTGACTCTGTCACCATCCTTGATGCAGACCCTCATCACCTCACACCTAGTCTATTGTAATAAACTGGTGGGTCATTGCCCATCTCAATTCTCTCCCCACTCCAGTCCATTGTCCACTCAACTCTCAATTAATTTTCCTAAAGAACAACTCTGACCAGGTTGCTTCCCCCACACAAACTCTAGGATCAAAATCTTCTGGTACTTCAATTCGTCACAATATGTCCATCCTTGCCCCCCCCAACAAGGTCTACAGTCTGCTTTCACCTTACTCCCCCTTTCCCACCACCTGCTGTCAAATCAGACACTTGTCTCCTCCCTCTTCCTCAAAGAAGAGACTCTATCTCTAGACTCTCAGCAGTTTTACTGGCTGTTCCCATGTTTGAAATATTGTCCTTTCTCATCTCTACTTCAAGTCCCATCTAAAATCCCACTATCAATAGGAAGCAGCCCTATTTTTCCTTAATGATAATACCTTTCCTCTATTGATCATCTCCAATTTAATCTACATATTTTGCTTATATATGTTTACATAATGTCCTCCCCACTGGATTGTGAGCTCCTTGAGAGGAGGGATAATCTTTTGTCTTTTTCTGTATCCCCAGCAGTTAGTACAGTGCTTCAAATATATTAGGTGCTTAATCAATGCTTATGAATATTGACTCCATAGACAAAGCATAGTTCCAAATAACAAGAATACAAATAGAAAAGTAAGAGAGTCCTCACTCTCTAAGAATTTACATTCTAATGAAAGGAAAGGGGGCTTCATCTGTTCCAAGAGACCTTTCCTGATCCATATCACTACCCCAGTTTCCACTAGTGTCTCTTGAAATTGTTTGAAAATGCTTAAAATTGTACTTCTGCCTTTCTAATTTAATAATAATAATAATAATAATGCTTGTCCTTCATTTTTTAAGAAAACCACAATATCGGGGAAATGATGTCATGACAAGCACATGAATTGGATTTGAGTGTGTGTGTGTTGGGGGGGGGGGGTTCTGTGCTAAGCCACCAGTCTCACTTTCTCCTCCATAGTCATCTGAGTCCAGTGGCCAGATGTGAATCAGAACGACAGGAGATCACTCTGGGTGTAAAGCAATCAGGGTTAAGTGGCTTGCCCAAGTCACACAGCTAGTAAGTATCTGAGACTGGATTCAAACTCCCATGGTCCTGAATCCAAGGCCAGTGTTCTCTCTACTGCACTACCTAGCTGCCCTGACTTTCTAATGTAAATGCATGTCATATATCCTGCTCTGATTCTCCCAGTAGAACCTTGAGGATAGGAATTGTTTAATTTCTGTCTTATGCCTAGCACTGTCTTCCAAACTGTTAAATGTCTGCTAATTTGAATTTATATAGCTCAATATTAGCTAAGAAAAATGATTTTTATTCCAAGGGCATCTCTAAAGCAAGCTACCACAGGCTATTTCTCTCTGGACAGAGTGGACCCTAATCCCAGACAGCTCCAACATCCAGGAGATACATATTTCCATAGGCATAATCATAGAATAGCAGTCAACCAACTTCCCTTGGACTGTCCTTTTGTAAGAGACCAGACTAAACTGTTAGAAAATGGTTTAGTCTTGATAAAACTACAGCTTGTTGTAAACTATAATCTCCCTTTCCAACCATCCATCTATTGTAAGCTATCCTGCATCTAACTGGGTTGTGTCTCTTGCACCTTTAACCTTATTTTCAGAATTTCTGTTGGGCCAGAACTTGTCAATGCAATTGTGAAAGTAAGACATTCTGATAGAATTGGCAGCGGACAAACCATTTCAAAAAGGAGAAAAATAAAAAAGGAAAAAAAAGGATGCAGGACTACAATTGGTCTAGCCTCAGAAATGATTTCACAATAATTTTCACAACTTGTCTCCAGGATCTGTATTGGTCCACTTCCTACCCTTGGCACATCCCAATTAATTACTGAGTAATTACCAGTTCTGTTGGCAGTTTAATCTACTAGATTAAGCCAATAGTTGGAAATTGGGGAGGTTTCTATCAATGCTAATGTTGATAGGTCATGAAAGCCTTCATGAATATATCTTGGATAAATTGTTTAGCAACCTACTCTACATCTAATAAAAATTGCCTTTTGAAGAATTGGAAATTGCAGATGGAAAATGCAGATCAATTATGAAATAAATAAATGAGTTTTGGTATTTGTATTAAAAGAATACTGTTGATCTTTAAAAAATGGTGTACTGATTAAGAGTTAAGCAAGCAAAACCAAGAGAACAACTGGTACAATGACAGAACTATTGTAAAGACAAACAATTCTGAAAGACTCAGGAATTCTGTTCAGTGCAATGATCAAACACAATTCTAAAGGATCCTTGATGGGTCATGCTGTTCACCTTCAAATAGTGAGATGATGGACTCAGAATGTTGATTGGGACCTATTTTTTGGACATGGTCAATGCAAGAATTTGTTTTGCTCAGGTATACATTTTTGAAATAGGACCTTTGCTATTCTTGCTTTCTCAGTCGAGAGTGAAAGAGAAAGAATAATAAAAGAAGGGTATTTGTTAGGAAAATTAAAAAATAAAATTTAATTTTAAAAATAATTGACATTTACCTAGAGCAGAAGTCCTTAATATTTTATTTGTTTTGTACCAATGGACTCCTTTGGCAGTCTTGTAAAAATTCTGAATTCCTCATAATATTTTTTTCATAGATGCAATAAAATAAATAGAATTGCAAAGAAAATCAACTAAATTTATCGTGATTCAGAATTAAGAAACCCTGACCTAGAGCTTTAGCATTTACCAAGCAAAACTTACTCATTTGAGCCTCATAACAACCATCAGGGAAGAAATTTATGTCTAAATACCTGGTTTTTCATATAAGGAAACTAAGGCTCAGGGACTCCCCGCCCCCAGTTAAAGAACTAGAAAGCATCAGTTGTTTTATTTGAACCCAACTCCTCCTGACTCCAGGTTCTGGAATCCACTAGGCAACTGTTCCTTACCCATATCCCAATAAATAGGGGCAGTTAAATAGTTTTGAAAAGCCTTCTTTGCTCATCCTTGAAAGGGTACATCTGGCTGTCCCACATGGCCTTCTGGTTTTTTTTGTTTGTTTGTTTTTGTTTGTGCAGAGCAGCATTCTCCCATTTAAAAGAAGCTTCCTCACAGTATAAAGCACCTGCTCCCTCACTGCCCCAGGTGTTTGGAATAACTTTAGATCTGTCAGCAGAAAGGTTTCTTGAAAGATAAATGAAGGTCTATCAGCTCTCCAGAGGACTCCAAGCATTAGGTTATTTTTTCCCCCTTCCCTTAAAAAAAGAAATCACAGCTGCCTTTTCATAGATATTCTGATCAATTTAGTAAGTGAATGATTCTTTGCTCCAGGCCACACAAAGTTTTCCCTTGGGCAAAGAGGAAATCCAACATTTAAGAGCTAAAAGGAATTAGATTGAAAGAAAATAGGTGCTATGCAGTTAACACTTTTAATGCCATCATATAAGATGGGTGGTTGCATAGAGGGGGAGAGTACCATGTTTCCCTAGTTTCTTTAGTATTCCTTTGGTATCTCTATATTAGAATCACCAGAAGCAAAATTTAAGAAATAAATACTACCTAGAACCATGCCAGTGAGAAACAATTGGTTTCTATAATATAGTATCCTGAATATATATCTAAACCTGCAATACTTGTTAACTGGCCATTTTGCTTCAGAAATACCGGTAAAAGGGCATTATTAAATGAAGGTGAATGTATTAATTAAATATGCTTATTTAAAAAAACACAATTTTCAAGGTGCTTTAATAATGTGAAGAGAGAGAAATATTTTATTAAATGATTTTACTAATATACTGGATTACCTTACCCATTAGTAAAGCAAGCAGTCACTTCCATGGTTGGGACTTGAATGAATGAATGAACAAATGAACACTTATGTGCAAAGTAACTAGGGTGGCTAGGATGCAATAGATAGATAGAGAGCTGGCCCTGGAGTCAGGAGGACCTGAGTTCAAACTTAACCTAGATACTAGCTATTTGACCCTGGGCAAGTCAATAACCCAATTAATCTCAGTTCCTCATCTGTAAAAGGAGCCAGAGATGCAAATGGTAAACCACTGCAGCATCTTTCCTAAGAAAAATCCAAAAACAGGTCATGAAGATTTGCATAAAACAAAACAAAACAACAATAAAATTTGCAAGGCACTGTAAGGAGTAGGCTCACAAATACAAAGGCAAAAGAGTCCTGTTCTAGAGGATTTCACATTTTAGTAGGGCTAAGCAAGACGTATGACAGGTTTCAACTGTAAAACAGATGGAAAAACACCATTGCCCTTATGGATCAGTGGCAAAGAACATGGAATTACACATTCTTTAATTGATAAAATCACTTTTATTTCTAATGTTGAACCATTTGACAACACCAAGGACTTCGGTGGTAAGAATTTTCAAGTCCTGGATGTTAGTGACTCTGCCTTCTGGGAGGCAGGGACATCTGAACCTGCAGAAGTAGATAACTAGTCACCTTTCCATAAAGGATGCTCCTCCAGATGGTGGCTTTGGGGCTGGGCTTGAGATAGGCTGGTGATCTGGGAGAAGTGTTGTTCCTCAGGTTCTTGGACTCAGGGTCCTGGCCTGTCTCCAGCATGGTGGGAGCTTCAGTTGCTTGACACAGACCACCTCCTTCCTCTTCCTCAGGGAGACTTGTTGCTTCAGCTACATCAGTTTTTTTTTTTTGGCCCAATGAATGGCAATCAGCAGATGGTTGATGAGATTGGCAGCATCTTCTCCATATGGGCTGGTCACCTGAATGATGGCTCTGGGGTCATTTTGGAAGAAGAGCTACTGATTTGGGGGGGAAAGGGGGGTACCATTCCCAGGGCTTTTAAGATTTCCAAACTATTTTTGACATCTTGATGTGATGTCTGACCTTCCATAATTGGAGATAATAATTAAAACATAAATTCCCTAAGTCTAGCAAAGGGGAAAGGGACTAGAATCTGATTGCTACAGGGAGCTCCCAGGAGAGGAAATTCCCTCTACTAATTCAAATTAGCATCCCCTTTGCAATTTAGAATCTTCAAGAATAGTCTCTATTTGCTAAGAGTTGAAGGGACTAGCTGAAGATTACATGGTCACTATGTGTCATCAGTGGAAGCTGAACTCACAGTTTCCTGGCTCAAAGGCCAGGGCTCAAGACGAGTCATTCACCCTCAGATGAATTAGTGAGGAATACTTATGGAATGAGTTTTCACACTAGAAGTTGAATTGATGAATGAAGTCAGAGATACAGAACTTTCCCGCCCCCAAAATTGCATTGTAGGAACAAGGCACCCAGAAGAATAGTCCCTTAAAAATGGTTACCACCAGAACACAACTGGGTAGCCCTGCTCTACGAGCTATAATAATAATAATAATAGTAGGGTATCTAGGTGGTGCAGTGGACAGAGCACTGACCTTGAATTCAGGAGGATGGGAGTTCGAATCTGACCTCAGACTCCAGACTCTTATTAGCTGTCTGTGTGACCTTGGGTAAGTCATTGAACCCTAATTGCCTCACATCCAGGATCATCTTCAGATATCCTGATTCCTATCTGACCACTGGACCTAGATGGCTCTGGAGGAAAAAGTAAGACTGGTGACTTAGCCCAGTGCTCCCTTGTTCAAATCCAATTCATGTGTTTAGCGTGACATCACCTCCCTGATGTTGTGATCTTCTTTGAAAATGAAGGACAAAATCGCATTTTAATAGTAACACTAATTATTAATACTATTATTATCATTTATATGTAAAAGTCAACAAGAGCTTTACCTATCATATCATATGATCCTCACAACGCCCTTGTAAGGTGGGTGCTTTTATCCATTTTATAGATGAATATATTGACCCTGACACAGGATAAACAATTTGACTAGGGTCATAGAGCTATTTAGTATCAGAGGCAAGATACAAAATCAGAGCATCCTCTTGCCCACTCCTCTCCACTCTTATCAAACACAATGCCACCTCTACAGATAGTAATGATTGTGAAAAACCCAATCTGCAGGGGTGGTTTGGGATGAACAGTTTTGACCTGCACAATGGAAGTAGATATGACACAAACTGACTCCAATCTAGGTTAAAATGACTTAGAATCCTCAAGGAAGGCTTCCATACTGATCCAAAATCCTGCCTCCGAAAAAGAAAAACCAAGATTTTGATCATTGGACACCAGGGTTCTAGATCAAAAGGGATTTTTTTTAAGGTTTTTTACAAGGCAATGGGGTTAAGTGGCTTGCCCAAGGCCACACAGCTAGGTAATTATTAAGTGTCTGAGGTTGCATTTTAACTCAGGTACTCCTGACTCCAGGGCCAGTGCTCTATCCAATGTGCCACCTAGCTGCCCCAAAAGGGATTTTTTAATACACATATTTGGAGACTTGAGATTCCTTTTAACATCTGCTCTTCAGTTTAGGGGGGGGAAAACAGGTTGTTTTAGAATGAAAGAACAATTGGCATGTTATATCCCTTTAAATCAGGATAGGAAATATTGTTTCTCATGAAGATTGCCATTTAGCCTTCCCCTAAGGGGTATTAACAAATGATTCAAGCCATCTTCATGAAACAAGCTTTTGTATTGAGTTGGACTTGGCTCTAAATGTATTCTTTTATTGTTACTCAAATCCTTCCCCTCCCTTTTTGGATAGAGATTATACAAAATAATTTTTTTTAATGATATTAAAGGTGAACCAGTATGTTGACTGAATAGAATGTAGAAGAGTTGTCCTATGGTCAAAGTCATAGTTAGTACTTTTTGTTTACATTTTTGGATAAGGGTCAAAAACACTCTCAAGCAACCCTTTTAGATAAATTCAATTGGAGGGTTGGGAAGGGACTGGAGAGTTAGAAGCCTGGACCACAGCAAAGGTGGCCTTCAAGAACACCTGGGCTATGACACCTGGGATAAACTCATTCTCATATCTGATAGCTTCTACTCTAACTACTCATTCCAGGTAGCTGGGTACCAACCTTAAAGCTATTGAGAGGATACGTATGATGAAGACCACCTAAAGTTGCCACCCTGTGTCAAAGGCACAGTCACCTTGTTCTATTTGATTCTGAGCCTGAAACCCAGACTAAATGAAGAATGATACTTTTTCTCAGTTACTTTTAAAGCTTTGACTTGGGGGAAGGGAGGAACTGGTACTTTGCTCACTGCTCTCAGTCTGTGGTTTCATTCCTCTTTGAAATATGACTCATTGCCAAGCAATTTGAGATGTTTGCACTGAAAGCCTCTGTCAGAAGTTATGATTGGTAAAGTGTGTCTAGTCTTTGGAAAAGAAAATGGTCTTTTTTCCTAAAAAAATTTATTGACCTTTTCTGTTTTTCTATCACTTAGATTTCTCCCTCTATCTCTTCCTTTTATCATATATTCATCCCTGATAGGAAATTTTTAAAAAGATGGAAAAACAATCAGCAAAACCATGCAACATCCAAAAATTTGTTGTGCTATTTAAAGTCCCATTCCAATGTTCCCCAGCCTCTGGAAAGGAGCAGATGGGAGATGACTTCTCATACCTCTTCTTTGAAGTCAAGTTTAATATTTTATAATTTTACAACATGCAGTTTTGTTTTTTATATTGGCATCATGACTTTCCTCTGTAAATCTCTTCCTGTTTTGCCTGTCTATAGCTTATAGGTACATATTTGGTTGTTGTCTCCCTCTCTTACATTGTGATCTCCCTGAGGTCTAGAACTGTCTTTTCTTTTCATTTGTATGCCTAAAATTTAGCACAGTTATCTATCATATCATAAATACTTAACTGATCTTGTTGTATTGTAGATATAGTTTTCCTAGTCCTGCTCCTTTTTAATTTAGCAAGAGTTCATGAAAGTCTTTTCGTGCTTTTTGGTTTTCATCATAAGCATTGCACATAAGCATCATGTGCCAAAGTCTGTTTAATCATTTCTCAGGTGAAGGCATCTACTTTGCTTCCAATTTTTTTGCTACCATAAAAATTGGCAATATATAAGGAATCATTGAACATATGGCTAAGTAGTATGGTAAACAAGATATTTCCTAGGAAATGTGTACACCCACAGGACAATTTTCTGAATATCTTCTCCAGCTAAGAGATGCTTCAGTAAGACCCCAATATTGACACAGAAAGGGACTCAACCCCCAGGACTGAAGCAATGCACATGACCACCTGGAAGACCCCTTATATTTCTTTTAACATTTTTATTTTTCTTCTTTTTATTCCCCTTCTCATATGCTATTTCTTCATCCTGAAATGGCCAATTTCAAATGACACTGATGTTTTATCTCCACCTCAGCTCCACTAAAGGAGCCTGAGATCGTGTCATCCCGACAGATAGAGAATAGCCAGGTGAACTCTCTCTGGAGCAGCAGCACATGGATCCTTCCTTACCTTGGCTTATGCTGCTGATAGACAGGACAGATTACCAAGCCCTAGCTTTTATCTTTGAAAATATCTCTTTCGGGTGCAGCAGTGGATAGAGCACCAGCCCTGTAGTCAGGAGGACCTGAGTTCAAATCCAGCCTCAAACATTTAATAATTACCTAGCTGTGTAACTCTGGGCAAGTCATATAACCTCATTGTCTTGTAAAGACCAAAAAAAAAGGCCTCTTTTTTCCAAGTAACTTGGTATAACTAGTCAAGCAGTTCTGAAAATCAGACAAGACAGTACTTCCCCTTTGTTTTATTCTAGTACTGGAGTATGAGATGTAGTTAGATGTGGGAAAATATTATTAGTAGAACCTTTCTGTACAACAATGGAAAAACAAATATTTAATTTGTTTGCAATAGGTTGGTCAAGTCAGGTTAAGATTATTAATGGAGCCAAAGGGTTGTGGAAGACTATTCACTGAATTCAGGAGGAACCTGTTTGACATTAGTCTCCAATGTTTCTTGGATGCATGATCTTCCTTTTCTTCTCCAACATGACCAAGTCATTTAGTCTCTTAGAGTCTCAGTATCTTCCTTCATAAAACAGGAATAACAATAGAACTTTCCCCACAGTGTCATTGGAGGATGAAATGAAATCATGTATATAAACATCTTTAAATTATACAAATGTCAGTTTTTATTGTTTGCTATCTTTCTTCCAATCTCAGAATACTAGAGGAACATCGGTGCACTTAGAAGCTGCTTCTGCTTTTTAACATATTAGAACTTGAGCCATGAATGTAAATGTAGAACTTTTAATGGAGACCAATTCAAAGTAAGAAAACAGCTGCATGGTAAAATTAAAAAGCTTTTGCACAGACAAAGCCACTTTAACCAAGAAATGTAGTAAATTGCGAAACCATTTTTGCAATTAGTATTTCTGTCAAAGATCTCATTTCTAAAATATACAGAGAACTGAGTAAAATTTTCAAATAAAACAAGCCATTCCCCAATTGACAAATGGTCAAAGAATATGCAAAGGCAATTTACAGCTGAGGAAATCAAAGCAATCCATAGTCATATGAAAAATTGCTCCAAATCATTACTTATTAGAGAAATGCAAATTAAAGCATCTCTGAGATACCACTTCACACCTCTCAGACTGGCCAATATGACCAGAAAGGACAATGATCAATGCTGGAAGGGTTGTGGGAAATCTGGGACACTTACATTGTTGGTGGAGCTGTGAACTCATCCAACCTTTCTGGAGAGCTATTTGGAATTATGCCCAAATGGCAACAACAATGTGCCTACACTTTGATCTAGCAATACCACTACTAGGTCTATACCCTAAAGAGATGATGAAAAAAGGTAAAAACATCACTTGTACAAAAATATTTATAGCAGCCCTGCTTGTGGTGGCAAAGAAAAAGGAAATTATAAGTGAATGTCCTTCAATTGGGGAATTGCTTAACAAACTATGGTAAATGTATGTCATGGAACACTATTGTTCTATTAGAAACAAGGAGGAATGGGAATTCAGGGAAGCCTGGAAGGATCTGCATGAACTGATGCTGAGCGGAATGAGCAGAACCAGAAAAACATTGTACACCCTAACAAGCAACATGGGGGTGATGATCAACCTTGATGGACTTGCTCATTCCATCAGTGCAACAACCAGGGATGACTTGGGGCTGTCTGCAATGGAGAATACCATCTGTATCCAGAAAGAGAATTATGGACTTTGAACAAAAACCAAAGATTATATTACCTTCAAATTAGAAAAAAACTGTTATCTTTTTATGTAATTTTACTATCACATATTTTATTCTTCTTCCTTGAGGATATGATTTCTCTGTCATCACATTCAACTGACATCAATGTATACCATGGAAACAATGTAAAGACTACCAGAATGCCTTCTATGGAGGGGGGGGCAAGAATGGAGGGAAATTGTAAAACTCAATAAATAAAATCTTTCTTAAAAAAAGGAAAAAGAAAACAGCTGCATGCAAGACTGGTACTTTTTGCAAGACAATGAGGTTAAGTGACTTACCCAGAGTCATTCAGCTAATAAATGTCAAGTGTTTGAGATCTGATTCAACCTTAGGTCCTCCTGACTCCAAGGGAGGGATTTTTCCACTGCACCACCTAACTGTCCTGAGGATTGATACTTCTGCTTATCAACCACCATGCTCATGGGGTGATAGGAAGGGCACTCAGGTGGGTATCAGAGACTCTAGGTTCAAATCTTGCCTCTTATAAATTGCCTTCATGACTTTGGACAAGTTACTTAACTACTCAGGGCCTCAGTTCTCTCATCTGTAAGGGGAGTTAAACATGAGTTCTAACATTGGTGTTTCATCTGTTTCTATGATTCCCTCATCTATTGTTCTTCTGCCAATCCATTTCACCACTGTCAATGACTTTATAGGAAAGAGAGCCTTATCATCTTCTTTATCAACATTATCATTGTGTGCCTAACTTGAAACTAAAATATGTATGTATGTATATGTAGATGTGTATATATATATGTATATATACATATATATATATATATATGTATATATACATATAATTTCAAATAGAGAATTATGAGATTAGGGAGCACTACCACACTCTCCTAACATCCATCCTCTGGTCTTTTTAATTGCCTAACCTAGAAGTTTACAAACTACTGAAGAATAAGGCCAGGAGTGGCCAGGTTCTATAGCTGAGAATGTAGCAACTAAGCACCTAAGATCTATGGTTTGAGATGTACTGGGAAAGGGCCTCCATCCCCAAGTATTTCCCTTTCTGTGGAATCAGGAATTCATTTCACTAAGCATTGTCTTCTGTAGTCTCCTCTTAAAATGCTCACCATAATGAGAAGTCATATCCAGAACTTTGGATAGAGTTGTATCTAGGGCTTAGTTTAGTTGCTGAAATGTAGAGGTTATTTCTTGTTGTTTAGTCATTTTTCAGTTGTGTTCTATTCTTCTTGACCCCATTTGGGGATTTTCTCTACAAATATACTGAAGTGGTTTTCCATTTGCCTGTCCAGCTCATTTTGCAGATAAGGAAACTGAGATAAACAGGATTAAGTGGTTTACCTAGGATGACACCTTTAGTGTCAGATCTTCCTGATGGCAGGCCCAGAGCTTTGTCCACTGAGTTCCATTAGTAGAGTTCATTAAGTTTCATATTCATTCATACTAGCAAGAATAATTAGATAAAATTTGATGCCCTTAGATGAAGCATCCATCATCTACTTCCCTTGATATCATACCACATTTGAGATTCTCCCTGCATCCCCCAAGACCACCAGAGATTGAGCTTGCTGTTTCCCAAGGTCTCTTCCCAGTGATACCACTGACCCCCTTCCTATCCTCGTCAGATAAATTTGTTTTCAGAAATAACTTAAAAGCATTTTTATGCTACCTGTCCTGGTGGAAATTTGTGAATTTTGCCCTTGCCCCCTAAAATGTTGGTTATGTTACTGTACATCAGGGTCAAGGAGTCAATCAGCAGAATTTATTAAGGATCTCTTTTAAACCACTCCCCTTGAAGGCAGACAGAGCCTGGACTTCACATTATGGTTATGCATTAAAACAATTGTAGATTATGCATAAAAGAGGTGGAGTAGGGGTGAAAAGGAGCTTGAAAGTACAATGATCTTGATCAACTAATCAGAAGACTTCAAAATAATTATGTGTTATAGGATGTAGGCTTCATTTACTGCAATCTCAGAGAAGTAGCCTATGATATTTGTTCACTTGGGTCCCATTGGTATAGACTGCTTATAATTAGACCCCCTACCTATTTCACGGTTATTTGAATAGCTCCTTTAATATTGAACCAAATACTAAAAGCAATTCACATTTATATAGCTATTCAAAGTTTACATAGCACTTTATAAATACAAACTCACTGTATCCTTAAAATACCTCTGAGATAGGTGGTCTTACTACTCTCAATCTATAAAGGAGAAAACTGAGATTCAGTGATTTGTCCCAGAGCAAATAGTTAGCAATTATTGGAGGCAAGATTCAAACCCAGGTCTTGCTTATTCCAAGTCCAAACATACTATTCTCCCTCTCAAAGAATATTTTGACTATTATTCAAGGAGGAATTAGAGAAAAACAATACTACTAAACTGTTTGTCCATAACAAAAATAACTAAAAATAGAAGCGACTCTCATCCGTTGCTGGGCTCCCTTTTAAATAACATATAAATTCCCTTTTTTTTTTCAAATGGAGTAGGGTATGTGAAGGGGATAAAATACGTATTTGTTCATTTAAAAGTGAAATGAATAAAAATAAGAACTAAAGAAAGAGGGAGTACAGAGTGTTCAAAAACAACAGACAACTACCACCAGAGACTAAAACAGTAGTTAAGAATTTGTGGAAGTAAACCATCAGAGGAAATGACCCTTCATCAGAAAATAGCAAAAGTTTAGAGATAATGAAATTTTTAAAGGTGTTGAAGCTTCCATTTTATAATTTCTAAAACTATATCAAGTTTGATTTTGTTTTTGCAGTAACAGTAATTTAATAAAAAAATTTAATAAAAAAAATGCTGAGTCAATCGGAGCCCCCTAGATCTGAAAATTCAGTTGTTAAAATCAATAAATACTACAGTTGCTCCAGAGATTTCTGAATCATGTAATAATGGATTATGAGACCAAGATAAACTCTTTCTTAACCTATAATAGAAGACCTGGGATCAGAAAATTTGCTTTCCCTGAAATTGACCAGTATTGCATTACCTCTTAAGGCAATGACTTCATTTCTCTAAGACTGTTTCCTCTTTTGAAAAATCGAGAAAATCTGAACAATTTCCAAAATCTTTTTCTGCTTTTACACTCTAGGAATTCCTTTCCCCAAATGAATGACTATCATAGTGGAAATTTGGAAATTTGGGTGCCTTAGATATCTTGAAGAAGGTGGGTTCCTCCTATCAATCACTTGATGAAAGTAGGGTTTTTTCCTCCTACACATAGGACCAGCCTTTGTTCTTTTCTTGTTTTATGGGCACATTGTGTCTTAGAATAGACAATTAACTTTTGTTCTTTTGCACCCCCTTAAATTTTAGCACAGTATCATTTGTGGCTTAATCAAAGACTTCTTCAACAATGAAGACTATGTTATTTTATTAGTCCCAAGTTAAGTGTAGTTACCACAATGACTTCAGTGCCATATGGGGGAACAGCTGTGGATAAAAAGCTGCCCACAGGAGCAGTTCCCTAACCAAGAAAACAATGAGGAAATGAAGAGTGAATCTTCAGTGTATTTTAGTGACTCTGAGTCAGAAAAAGTTCCTTATGACATTAATCACAGATTATTTCCTGATTTCTCAATGTAGTTTCACAGGCAATGGGACTTTTGCCTTTGTCTCTGCCCCCAATATGAGACTTCCCTGATGTATTTACTCTATTTGTGCTAATTCCTTGGTCCCAGAGACATCTCTGATCTGACTCAGAAATGAATGAGATCTATCCACTATTAGAATGAAAAAAAAATCAGAATAATTTTTTCTTTATTGGGTGGAATTTTTTAACACCTCTGACTCCAGTATTATTATTATCCAACCCGCTACATTAATATTGTCTGTTGGTAGTTGATTTAGTTCATTTGCTCATTCATTCATTCAATAAATGCTTACTGTGTATAATTCATTGTACTAGATTCCGACAGAAATACAAAAAGAAGTAATGACAGTGTCTTCCCACGAGAAAATTTCCATCTAGCAAGTTGGATAAAATATATTTGCAAATAACTATAATACAATAGAGAATATGTGTGAGTGCACAATAGTTCTATATGAACAGTATTATAAGAATTCATAATGGGAAAGGTTGGAAGAAGGACTTAGGAAGAGTTCATGGACAAAATGACAATTAATAGGTACCTATAATTTCACTAGATGTAAGTGGACAGTGAGGGCATTCTAGCTACAGAGAACAGTCTGAACAAATAGGTGAGGTAGGAGAGTGGGGGATACATTAAAAGATGCTGCATAGCCTAATCTAGCTGAAGCACAAAGTGAGCATGTCATGAGATTAAAGCTAGAAATAAAGATTTTCGTCAATTTCTAGAGGGTCTTGAATGCCAAATTTTATTTAATAATTCATGGGAAGCTTTTTGAGTAGGAGAATGATGTGATCAGAGTCAAGCATTATAATGATCTATTTGAGAGCCTGTTCAGGGTGAGTGACAGGGGAAGTTTTCTCAGTACTACCTTAAAACTCTGAATAGTGGAGGAATGTGGTACAGAATGGAAAGTCATATTCTCTAACATTTTGTTTTTTCTTCTAGCAAGTTCATAGGTTTAATCACCACACCTCTAGTTATTTCCCTATATTTTGCTACCTCAGATCACAACAAATAGTGCTCCTGAGCACAAGGTCATAGGTTGGATCATCATATGGTCATATCACTGATTTCAGAGCATTTTACTCCTCATTTATATGATTTTTTCCCTTGGCCTAGACCTCCTCTGTGTGAAATCTCACTTTACTGATGTATATTGACTTCTAGTCTTATAGACAGGTCATGATCTTAGAGAATTGTCTGTAGGCATTGAGTAAGGTCAGATAGTTGGTAAGATTAATATTCAAATTAGGTCTTCTGGAATCTGAAGCAGCCTCTCTATTCACCATATCAGGCTGCCTGTGGATATAGCTGCACATATCATATTCCAATTTATACTGCATTTATCAATGTATTTTTCCTAGAATAAGCTTTCCTGGAAGGATAGATGATGTGACTTAATCTTTTCGAATACCCAGCCCAGTCCACTGAACATAATGATTCAAGATTGATTGAATGACTAGAATAAGGTGGCGAATGAGTATGTCATCCGGGCAAGACATAGGATCTGGATATAGCCACTTTCAAATGACCCAGGAGCAGTTGGGTACTAGGGCCAGCTCTAACCTCTTTCTTTTAAAAAAAAAAAGATTTATTTAAGGAAATGGGATTAAGTGACTTGTCTAAAGTCACACAGCTGGGCAATTATTAAGTGTCTGAGGTCAGATTTGAACTCAGGTTTTCCTGACTCCAGGGCCAGTGCTCTATTCTCTGTGCCACCTAGCAGCATTCTAACCTCTTTCAAGAGTTGATTGTTAGGTTTTTTTCAATTGGGCATTCAGCTTGTAAATCAGCAAACACTACATATCAGGGCTTGATTTATTGTTTTGTTGTTTGGCTAGACTTAAGAAAAGGATGGAGAGAATGCTAAATAATACAGATTAAATTTAAAAGTAAGTCTGCACACATTGTTTGTGGGAAGAGAACAGTTTTTAATCACTGACTGACAAAGTACTATATAGAGATCTATGTATAAGTACTAGATAACAGAAAGCCAACTGCCATTTAGTCTTGCACAGTAACCAATAGGATGGCAGTACCATGATGTGGATGTAGGTGTGAGGATTGGGGTCAGAAAAATAGTCACCAGCACTAACTTCTCTAGTAGGAAAATGGGCTACACCAAATTCCATACCTGTCAAGGACTCACCTGCCATTTATTTGCACAAAATACTTACAGGTAACATGGAAATAATACAAACTGAGTGAATTTCAAACCTAATCTTCAGAAACATTTCCTTTTAGAGTTGGATTTTAGTATCTTGATGATGCCACATTGTGCTGGAATCAGCTTTTAAGATCAACACACTTTCACTGACTTAAGGATGCTGTTCATCGTGATGTTTTGTTTTGTTTTATGCTGTTCAATCATGTATCAGTCCAGCTCTTCGTGACTTCATTTGGGGTTTTCTTGGCAAAGATATTGGAGTGGTTTGCCATTTCCTTTACCAGTCTATTTTATAGCTAAAGGAACCGAGGCAAACAAGGTAAGTGGCTTGCAAAGGTCACAAAGTGTCTGAGACTAGATTTGAACTAAGGAAGATGAGTCTTCCTGACTCCAGGTCCAGCCATCTTTGCATTCTGGCAATACCTAGCTGCCTAAGTGCCTTGTTATCTCTCTCCTTTGCTTTTGGATGAATATGTGTGTATGCATGTTTTTATGTACACATATAGAGACATGTATGTATTATGTATATGTGTACATTGATATGCATGTGTATACATATATGTGTGTATGTGAATTAAATAAAAGCTGTATTAGTCCAACCTTTTCGTTTTATCATTGAGAGAGATGAAATCCAGAGATGTGAAGGGGTTGCTTAAATAAAGAATAACTGACAGAGCCCCAATTACAATCCAGACCTTCTGACTCCAAATTCAGTGCTTATTCCATTATAATTGATCAAGGTGACATTTATTACCTGAGACCCTAGAACTTTTATCTTTTGTTCCTTTCTAAGCTTCTCTGATCACCAGAACCAGTCTTAAGGCATCAAGGTTCCTAAACCTTTCTTGACTTAGATCTACTTTGGTTTCCTGAGTTCTTAAATCTGCTATGTCTCATACCTAGTTGTCCTATCCCTCTTCTTCTGCCTCTTCCACTAGAATGTATTCTAGACACCTTTAGTATACATTTAAATATCTCTAGCCTTTTCCTAAAATCCCAGAGAACCTCCTTGCCTCCTTTTAATTTCCTTGCTGGTGGCTTTTACTTCCATGATCTTCTTTTTTTAGCTCCACTGGGAACTTATTTTTCCCTAGGAATATTTGTATTTTTTTATTAAATAAATTACCCATTATTAATCCTTGGACTCTGGGTGGCTCATTGTTTCAGAAGCAGATTTATGATCTCAACCAATAGTATCATTGACCTTGACTATGAGATTCTGAAGCATATACTAGGGAAGGACTACAGCAGATGGGGAATTTATGTTATGGCCTCAAAGTTCCTCATGACCTTGTCTAGTCTCCTCTGGATATGCTCCAATTGATCAAAGATCTTCCTTAAATGTCCCATCCAGAACCAAACATAATACCCCAGATATGGTCTTACCAGGGCAGAATATCTTGGAGGATACTTGGCCTTTCAATGTAGAATGAAATTGTGCTAGATTTTCCTAGATATCACATCATAGGATTGATATGTGGAGCTTATGGTCCACTAAAATCATTGGATTTTTTTTCCCATGCAAAGTATCTTGCATTTGTGAAATTGATTTTTTCAACTGACTTGTTGATATTTATGTTTTTCACTATTAGATATTAGATTTGGTCCATCCTAGCCTTCCACATTTTTTTTTGAATACTCAGTCTATCACCATATGCATTCTCTAGCCATCATATATTTGTATTATGAACAAATTCTATAAGCATATCATCTATGCTTTCTTCATCATTGGTAAAAGTATTAAGCAGAACAAAATCAAAGCCAGATTCTAGGATCTAGGGATCAATCTCCGAGTTCACATCAGGCAATTAACAAGTGCTCTTCAGTCAGGTTATAGAAGCGGTTCTGAATTCAGAGAACTACATCATCTAATAGGCCTAATATATATTTGTCTACTGATTGATTCATTTCAAATGTCACTGAGCAGCAATGATCAACAATCACATCTATCAGTTCTTTTAGCACATTGATAATATAGTTCATCTGAGCCAGATGTTTTGAAGTCATTATAGGTAACAAGTTGCTCCTTCTTTGTCTTGGGAATGAGCAGTTTTTCTTCTAGACTCATCTCCCTTGCAAAAGTCTTGACAACAAAAACAGAAAAAAAATAAGAGTGAAATTGTTCTATAATGCCATCTCTCTGTCATCATTATCATCATCCTATTCAATTCAAGCAGCAGTTCTCACACCAGCTGCATGAGGTCTTTGGTCCTCCTCTCTTTTATCTTTTACAGACTCTTGTTAGCTATATTTTTTTGGCATTCAGTGTCAGCTCCAACTGTTTCTGAGTTTTTTGAGTTTGCTCTTGTTGTTTTTAATGACATCATTCCAACAAGTCCATATCATATATTTGCCTTCATGTTTATGTCAGCTTTTGCTTTCATTTTCTCCATATACCTTCAAAAATGTCAGTTGGAAACTAAGGCACTGGCCATGCACATCTTTGAACTCTTTGAACAACTGTCCTTCATTCCCTCATTTGAACTATTTCTGTTGGCTTCTGCAGAAGCTCATTCTTGAGTTTCTCATCCCTCTTGATGTGATTTTCATTATAAATTTCTAATCCATGGCATCCTACCTTTCTTTTTGCTAAGACCTTGGATTTCTACTCTTCAAAATTCAAGGATGCATTTTAGACATTTCCTGGTTTTACTCTGATTTTCCATCTTAAAATCTAAATGGAACTGTCCACTTCCCTCACTATTCTTTCATCATTTTTACTTCAGCAAACCAGTCTTCCTTTGGGCTGAGAATCAAATCTGGAATGGGGTCGATGGGAAAGCAAAGTTCTACCTCAACATTACTTTTCTCCACTGTCTTTGAAAGGGAAAAACATGTCATGTCCAGCTGTGTTTTACCTATCAAGGTAAATGGGAAAATGACTCATGGTAGTCACCAGTGTAAAATTCAATCAACCTTCATTTCAAAAGAAGTTGGTTGAATCTGGGACAGGATTATGGCTAACCTTACCCAGAAGCACTTGTTCCAAAGAACTTTGAGACCTTCTTAGAATGGGTGAACCATAGCCACCTGATACCACAGGTATTTCTGCATCATTAGAATGAAGTGATATATAGGCTTGGACCAATCCAGGTTCTTCCTAGAGTTTCTAAACTTATTAATTCATGAGAATTTAGGCTATCACTATCTATCTACACACACACACACACACACACACACACACACACACATACATATATATATATTTGCATCCATATATATATACTTTTATACATGTTTATATATAAACATATTTGTCTCTCTCTCTATATATATATATAGAGATATATATATATACATATATACTTCTATTTTGTGGAGAAGAGAGAAAGACTCAGAGAGAAACAGAGAGAGAGAGAGAGAGAGAGAGCTGAAAGAATTCTTAGAAGCAATAAAATCCAACCCTTTTATATAAGAGTTGAGCAACCAAGGTTCAGAAAGTTGTGAATTCTTCAAGGTTAAGTGATGCCAATAGTGAGCATTAGAAGTAGGAAATGAATAAAACCCTTCTAATTCCAAAACTAGTGCTCTGTCCTTGGACCCAGAGATCAAAGGAGTATAAAATCACCAGGAATAAAGAGGTTTATTTTTTAAGGTTATTTTATGTTTTCCAATTACATGCAAAGGTAGTTTTCATTATTCATCTTTTTTGTAAATTTTTAAGTTGCACATTTTCCTCCTCCCTCCCATGGCAATGAGTATCCTGATATAGATAGGTTGTTCATGAAAGAGGCAGTTAAATGTTATGGTGAGTAGAGCACAGATCCTAAAGTCAGGATAACCTGAGTTCCCAAATCTGGCCTCAGGCACTTACTAGCTGTGTGATCCTGGGCAAGTCACTAAACTCTGATTGTCTCACTTCTAGGACTATCTTCAGTCATCCTGATTCATAACTGGCTACAGGACCCAGTTGACTATAGAGGAGAAAGTGAGGCTGATGACTTAGCACAGCACCCCCTCACTCATATCCAATTGCCATACATATCATCTCATCGTCTCTCTGATGTTATGGTCTTCTTTGTGAATGAAGGATAAGCATCATCATAGATTGGACATGCACAATCATGTTTAACATATTTCCATATTAATCATGTTGTAGAAGAAGAATTAGAACTAAAAGAAAAAATGAGAAAAAGGAAAAATAAAAGAAGGGAATATAGCTTGCTTTGGTCTGCATTGAGTCCATAAATTTTCAGTGAAAGAGAATTATTAAGAATGGGACCTCCTTGAAATGGAGAAAGGTTGAAAGTTTCTACTGAAACTGATAATGGCTATTTAGTGATATTGGTTAATGAAACCAGTCTGTACAATCAGAGATTTATAAGGATATTAGAACCATTGAAGAATCCCAAAGCCATTGGTCGCAGGACTTGGTTTCATTTCCTACTTCTGACTCTCATGACTTTTGTTACCTCAAGTAATGTGTGTATAAATAAGGAACTTGAGGAAAATAAAAATAATACTTGGAGAAGAAAGAGTGAATGACTGGGAGAATCGGGAAATGTTTCTGCAGGTAGTCCCTACCCACCCATCAAAAGCCCCAGAAAAGGCACTGGAATCTATTATCTAGAAGAAATTTTTATAGCTGATCCTGACCCATCCCACTTGACTGAGACAGAAGCTAATGTGCTTAAGTTCATATGTGGAATTTGAGAATCAATGGTTTCATCTAGATCCTTCCACGGGCAAGAAAACAAATGAAACATAAAACATTCAGGCATAAAAGATTAGCATGGAGCCTCCAACAGCAGGAGAAAGGCTCAAGTCTTCTAACTGAACTTCAAGTTGGTTTTTAGTGAATAAGGTTAAAGTATTCAATAGAGTTCATAGAGTCAGAGAAAACACTAGAAACACTAGAAACACTAGAAAACACTAGAAAAAGTTCAGGCGTTAGTGTCAGAGGACTTGTGTTTGAAGCCTACTTCCATCACTTATGACTTGTATGATCTCAGCTAAGTTACTTTATTTCTCTGAGCCTCAATTTTATTATCTGAAAAATGAAGATTAGATTGCCTCTAAGATCCTTCCTGGGATTCCATAATCAAACCTCCCTTGCAGTTTAGGCTTTCCTTCTTTGGCATTTCTACAAACTGGTTTTTCTCTTGGGTGGCCAAGGGATATCCCATTAACACATTTAATAAAGAGCTAGCTCCTGTTAACTTCACAATACTTAAGAATGGGACTAAAATAAATATACCCCATAAAGTATATGTGTTCTTTCCTCTCCACTTATCAATGATTCAAAAGTGGTCTAAGTTGGTCCATGCCCCTATTGGAGTCACATTCTTGTTCATTGCATTCCAGATGAGTGGAGAATTTTTTATAGCTGCCTCACTTCAGGGTTTTCTATCAGAGGTGGTCGTTTATAGACAAGCCAAAAGATTCAAATGACTCACTCATTTTCTGACTTGACTGACCTATTGTTTTATGTCATATAAGTCACAGCCTTAGAGTATAGAATCTGGAAGAGTAGGTGCTGTGTACATCAATTCACTTTGTGGCCTTAACTGAAAACCATAGAGAGAGAGGATCATTTCATAAATTCTTTTTGAACTTAATGATAATGGCTATGGCTGAGCTATCTAATCAAAGACCACTATATGCTGATAGAGCAGTCAAGCAAAGAGAAAACAATCAGCAAAGGAGTAGACCTTATTAATGTGACCACAAGCACATTGTTTTTAATTAAAGCCTTCTTGAACTTGGCAGCTGAGAAAAAAGGGAAGCTCAGTTGTCAGGGCACTCCTTGATTTACCTTCATTCTCATCTAGAGGTCATCAGATCAGGTATATCACTGTCTAATATTATTTGGGATCTTTGTGGTGCCCAGGATGATAACTACACCACAGGTGTGAACCCAGCTACTGCTCCTGATGATGCCCTTTGAGGAACTTTCACTAAAGGCAAAAGGGAACAGAGATTTTGTTTGTGTTTTGACTTTTAAAGCCCTTTCTACATATTTGGTCTTATTATAGCTTACTCCTGCCCAGTGTACTGGTCAACTTGATATTCGATGAATAAAACACTCTCACTCCATGCATTTGCAATGTTTGTCCCCCAGTTGTATAATTCTCTCCCTTCTTGTCTCTACCTCCCAGATACCCTAGCTCCCTCAATTCCCTAAAATCCTACCTTCTGTAAAAAGTTTTTCCAGGTCCCCTCTTAATAGTAGTGTATTAACGAATCCTCTCAGATGATCTCCAATTTGTCCTGTATTTTTTTGTTTGTACATGATTGTTTCCTGCTGTATCTTCCCTTTCTCCACCTCCCCCCCAATCCTACCCCAATTAGATTGGGTATTTCTTAAGGGCAGAACTACTTTTTTTCTTTCTTTGAATCTCCTGTATTCAGAAAAGTGCTTGATATGTAGTGGGTATGTCATAAATGCTTTTGCCTTGACTTGTTTTAGTGATTATTTCAATGTTGCGCTACATTTTGGTGTAAATGTTAGGTATTATTACCAAACTGGCTACCACCCAAATCTGCTGTTGCTGGTATATACCTGGCTTATATTCTATGCATGTCAACAATTGCCACACTTTTCCTTCTTCCCAGCACTTTTACCAACCTTGTATCCTCCCACAAGTGAAAGGAGAAGAGCCAATGACAATGCTTTCCCCAAACTCTGGCACTTATTTGCATGCCTATGGCAACATTTTGTATTAAGAAGAAATATTCATATGAAGAAATCCAGGAAACAGAATGAGAAACCAATCTGGAGTACACCTGGGTGAATATTGACAGAGGTAGAAACAAAAGCAATACTCTTATTGGAGTATACTAAAGACTACCTAGATAGGGAGAGGAAAGAGATGATTCCTGGAGAGAAAAAAAGGTCTCATGTCTCTCAGAGAAGCATAGATTCAAACCAAGGATAGACCTTAGAGGTCATGGAATTCAAATTCTTCATTTTACAGATAAGAAAACTGCTATCTAGAGATTAAATGATTTGACAAAATTTCACAAGTAGTAAGGACATGAAGCAGTATTCAAAAGCAAGTCTTTCTTATGTCATCCTTTTTTCTCTCCATTATCCCATTGTGCCCTGGATGTCTATCCTGATAAAGACAAGACATGTGTGTTATGGTTGGGGACTATGATAACTGACTCTAAGTATCTTAAGGACTGTGACTTTGATAAAAGTTTATATTTGGCCTGCTCAACTTCAGAGGGCAGAAACACGAATGTTCTCTAGATTTGCCAAGATTAAACCCAGTTTGATATTGGGGAAATGTTCATAAAAATTAGAGCAATCTGAAATTATAATGAACTGCCTTATGAGGAAATAGGTTCCCTTTCATTAGAGGTTTTCTAGAGAAGAATAAAAGTCTATTTTAATATTTGCTTTGTAGAGAATTTTCTTCAGGAACTTTGGACTAAATTGCCTCTGAGATTCTTTTCAACTATGGGTTTTAATAATTTAGTGAAGGCAGAATTGATAGGCTTTATTCTTCCCTTAGTGAAGGAAGAAATACAGAATAATCTGTGAAAAATTATGGAAACATTTCAACCTTCATACACACACACACACACACATACACACATACTCCTTGTTTCTTTACAATTCATTTTGTATCCCTTTCCTGTTAGGGAAATAGCAATAATAATAATAATGACTTTTTGCTAGCTCTTTGAGGGCAGGGATCATATAGTATGACATCTTTGTGGACTAAAGAAATCAGTTGCACTTAGTTGTTACTTAATAAAAAAAAAGGATAATTTGCATTGAAGTAGTATTTTACTCTTAATAAATTCAGTTCCCATTCATTCTTATTTCATCATCATTCCTGCTCTGAAGGAATTAGTACTTCACTATTGCCAACTTTAAATTTGTGAGCCTAGGATCCCATTTCACAGGTGAGGAAACTGAGACCCAATGCAGTTAAATGACCTGTCCAAGGCTGCACAAATAGGAAATGGTGAATCCAGTACTCTCGCTACAGTTGTTAGGAAAGCACTGGAGTTGATTGAATAAGGAAATGGGGCAGCTGAATTTTAGGAAGATTATTTTGACCAGTGAGTGGAGAATGGACTGGCGTGGGAAGAGACTTGAGGCAAACAGTCTGGGCAAGAGGTAGTGAGAGTCAACACCAGAGTGATTGAGATGAAGTGTGAGAGGAAAGAAGGGGGTCTATAAAAGAGATGTTACAAAGTTCTAAATGGCAGGCCTTGACAACAGAGTGGATATAGGGATGGGAGGCAGGTGAAAGGCAGGGAGGACTTGAGGATATTACAAAACTGGGAAACTGGGAAAATGCAATGCATTCAATAGCAACAGGGACATTCATTAGGTCAAGGAGATGGGTTTTGTTTCTTATAATAATTACCTAGTTGTGTGGCCTTTGGCAAACCACTTAACCCCATTTGCCTTGCAAAAACCTAAAAACAAACAAACAAAAATAAAAAAAGGACAGATCTTTGTGTTGTTTGGCTCATTTATCATTTCCCACTGGACCCAGAATAGTAACTTATTCTGCCATCTTGGAAGTCAGGAGATCTGAATTCCAATCCCAGTTCTGCTGTTCAACAGTTGTGAGCCTTATCAAGTCAGTTATCTTGCTTCTCTGGGCTTCAGAGAGCATGTTAGAATTGATAACTTCCAACAACCCAGACAAATCTAAGTCTATAATTCTCAGTGCTGATTATTATAATTAACATGTATAAAATGCATTAAGGCTTGCAGAGAGCTTTACAGATATTGTCTCATTTGATCTTCACAACAACTCTGTGAGGTAGGTGCTATTATTATATGATTATTATTTATTATTGTTATTATTATTATTGCTATTATTATTACTTACAGATCAGAAAATTGAGGCAAACAGAAGAAAGATGACTTACCCAGAGTCAGATAGCTAGTTAAGTGTTTGAGACTGGATTTGAACTCAGGTCTTCCTGACTGCAGATCCAATATGTTCTTCATAGCAGCCTTCTCTCTCAAGTCTTTGCCTTCAAACAGCCTCAGGAATGAGAAGACCACACAGGACCCTAAGAGTCTTTTGT
This sequence comes from Macrotis lagotis, assembly GCF_037893015.1. Lineage (NCBI taxonomy): Eukaryota > Metazoa > Chordata > Mammalia > Peramelemorphia > Peramelidae > Macrotis > Macrotis lagotis. The sequence goes on along the minus strand of NC_133661.1, from coordinate 72,409,055 downwards.
TTCTTGCCCAAGACTTCATTCATATTCCTTAGTACTGCTTTTTTGATTCCTTCTAGCAGTATGGTCCATGATCACTAGAAGTGCCCTCTTTAGATTTTGTAGGATTTTGTATGTTGTCTTTTCACGTCTTGGGTAAATTTCCAAGGAAGAAAGCAAATCTCTTAACTCTTCTCATGTTGAAAAATTATCCCTCAGCAAAGAATACCAATGACCTCTATTCAACTTCTTCTTTCTTGGGCTCTTTTTGAAATATAGATGATAGATAGATGATTGAGATAGATAGACAGATAGATAGATAGATAGATAGATAGATAGATAGATAGATAGATAGATAGATAGATAGATAAATAGATAGAATACTCCTCTTCCCTCCCTCCTTTTCAAGAAATTACAATAGCCGAAATGTACTCACTCCCTTCTCACTAGCAGAATCTTTATCTTCAGATAGATAGATAGATAATGATAGATGATAGATGGATGGATGGATAGATGGAAGGGTGGATGGATGGATAGATGGAAGGATGGATGGATGGATGGATGGATAGATGAATAGATGAATGGATGGATGGATGGATGGATGGATGGATGGATGGATGGATGGATGGATGAGTGGGGGTATCAATAGTTGAACAGGTGGATCAATGGATGGAGAGATAGAGAGATGGCATAAATGCCAGTAAATATTTTTTTGTAGGATGTTCTTCTGCAGACATCTAGCTAGCCCCCTGTTGGAAATAAATTCATTCACAGTGTTTATGTTCAGTCATTATAGTCATGTCTGACTCTTTATGACCACATTCCTCCCATTTTGTTTCATTCTTCCACTCGCTAACCTCCTGGCTCAGGGGTTTTTTTCTTCTTTGTTTTTACACTGAAGTCCTTCCCATTTTGAAAAAAAAGAAAAAAATAAATATGATTTAACCTGCAGAGTTTGGAGGTATTCTTCAAGCCCCTTTGCTTTCCCTTCTGAGAACAGTTTACACTCAGAGAATAAATAATGATTCCCTGGTCATAGAGAAAGACAAATATTGGGAATTCATTATAGGTCACTATAAAATTCACCCTCTTCTCCCTACCTTCTGGAAGTAAGATCCACAGTCTTATATTGTTATGTCAGACCTCCAGGAGAGCCTATATTTGATTAGTAATGTACTCTAGTGGATTATTATTCAGCCTTAATCACTGAATGGGTGTTGCCTGAGACAGACTGAGACCTAGGAAAGATCTTAGCTTAAAAAGAAAGACCGAGATCTCCCACTGCATCCAGGGCCATCTCTACCCATCCTTATCTATATCTTGTGATTGGACCCAAATGACTCCAGAAGAAGGAGTAAGGCTGGTGACTTCACACAACTCTGCCTCACTTAAATCCAATTTATTTGCAAGCCAAGACAGCACTTTCCTGATGTCATTGGTCCTCTTCCAGAATGAAGAACAAACAATAACAACTCAAGTGGAAATGTTTTGTTAGAAATACCTTGGATTTATCTCCATGGAAATAAAGGAAATAAACATTTATTAAGTACCTACTGCATATGTTCCAGTTAATATGCTAAATAATTTACAAATAATGTCTCTTTCAATTCCCTGTGAGGTAGATAAGGTTATTGACTCTGTTTTATAGAGGAGGAAACTAAAATAGACAGAGGTTAAGTGACTTACCCATTGTCACACAGTATAAGTGTTTGGAAGTCAGATTTGAACTAGGGAATTTCCTGACTCTAGGTTCAGTGCTCTAACCACTATAACACCAGCTTCCTTTAATGAGAAGTAAAACCAATTTTTTAAAATAGTTTATAGCAGAATAAAGGAATATGCTTATATATGAATACCAGTTGCAAGCAGTCCATTGACTTGGGGATAGAATTCATTTGATTGCTATTGACCACCATTGGTCAGAGTCAGTCTTTACCTCTTTTCCTGGTTTCTTCATCCTGCATTTCTTTCTCAGAAGAAAGAGAAGAGGAAACCCAAACCTCCTCCAGAGTCACCGACACTGTTAAAACTGGTGCCAATTTCCCCATCCTCAAGGCTTCTGCAACTCCCCTTAACTTTCATCTCTCTAGGAGGGCTTAGAGAGGAGGATCTGCAATTTCAAAAACTGCCTCAGGGTCTTCATTTCCTTCATTATTCCTGCTAAAGTCTTTACTTCTGCTGTGCAGCTGAGTCAAAACTTCTGATCTCTCCCTACCCCCTCCCCTCTGTCACTCTCTGGGTTCTCCATCTTTTCAAAGGGATTTTCTAAGAACTACCATGATGTATTTCCTTGCCTCCTGAGATCATTGAAAACTCAAAATTGCAGGATTCTCTTAAGAATACTCCTCTTCCCTCCCTCCTTTTCAAGAAAATATGATAGCTAAAATATACTCCTTTCTCACTAGCAGAATCTTTATCTTCAGTCAAAATGTGGCTCACTTATGTGAATCTTTCCCAGATCTCTGGGACTTCTCAAGTGAGAATAGCCTTCCCTGGGCTATACTCACTTGTTTGTGTTATCTTCCCCCATTATAATATAAGTTCCTTGAAGTCTGGGATCTTGTAGATTTTGTATTTGCATATCTACCTTTTTAAGTAGTGTTTGGCTCTTAGCAAGTACTTAACAAAAACTCATTCATTCATTCATTCTTTCCTTCAGTAATCTCAACTATTACTCCAAAAGGTGTTATTAGCATTCTAGACCTACCCACCTTACATTAACACATGGATGACATGTTTGGAATCTAAGCCTAAGACAATAATAATAATTTTTTATTGAAACCTGAACCCTCCAAAATTTCACAGCCCTGCAAAAATCAGACCCAGAAAAAGCTGAGATATTAGTAAAAGAAGCTCAGATTTGGGTTCAGGGTTAGGGATTGAATGATTCAGTGACAAACCATGAGGTGAATAAAAAGAAAAGAATTATGAGCATTAAATGATTGGTAATTTGATGTGCCAGAAGTCGAACACTAAGACCCCACACACACATCATTTAGAAATTAAGAGACTGCTGAGCAAAGGAATAGGCTGTTGGCAGAGCACCTTATTAACTCAAAAAGAATGGTTGTGATGTGTAAATAGTGGTAGTTAGCATTTCTCCCAGAGATTTCCCCACTCCTAATGTTCTCTGGAGGAACAGAAAACTGGAGTGGGTGCAATTTAGCTCTAAGAGAAAAATATCTCCCAACACTGGGGGAAAAGATTTTTACATAATTTCTCCTAGGCAGGCCAGGGAGGAAAAATAGCAGGCAGAAAAATTAATTGACTCCTTTCCTCCCTCTCCCTCCCATGATCTGTTTTAAATTGTTGCATCATTTCTTTGTCCCTTATCTATCAGACTATGTGAGGGGCATTCTCTTCCTGCTATCTTCCATAAGAAATTTCACCATGTGGCTGGGAAAATGGCCAGATTCAGATATTTGGGTGAAATTCTGCCTTCCAGCCTCTGGCTGACAGTCGGGGTGGGTGGGGGGTTGTCTCTGATCTCCCCATCCTTGCCACCATGGTGGCCATCCCTGCCTGGGGCTTGCTCTTTTTTTCTCCCTCTCTCCCCTTGCCTGCTCTATCTTCCTGCCTCTCCCTTTCTCCTGTTCATCCCCCCCCCCCCCCCCAGCCCTAACAGAAATCCAAACCCAGCAATGATTCAGCCTCAGCTCACTCACTACATTACTCAGTGGGCAGTCAGACACAATACTTCCCTGTGGACTGGGGCATTTATTATTTCTCCTAATGTAGGACCTTATCAGATCTACGATGAGCCTCATGCTCTCAGGGCCCTTCCCCCATTCCCCCAATGACAGCCTCCTCCCCTCCCATCTTCTCCTCAACTCAGGCTTGGACAGGATCTCAGATTCTCGCTCTTGATTTGATTCTTGTTGAGTCCGAGCTTCCGTTCTGCAGGGAAAAAGTGCATGGGACTGGGGACCTGAGCCTTAAGGCTCCTGCTTTTCTTACTGAGGCATATTAATAACATTGAAGTGTGGCCAATTAGGGGAAGGAGCCAGGTCCAGCCCCTCATGTCTATGCTCTGGTGATTTATCGACAGTAATTACTGAGGCACTTAATGGTTAGTTTGGATGGGAATTAATTCTTAGCTAGATAAATAATACATTAAGGTTTATTTAGTCAAATGCAAGGCCAGTTGTGAAAGTGGAGAGAAGTGAACCTCACCGGGGAAGCCAGCCTCGGGGAAGCGATTGGGATATGTCACCATGAAATGCAACAGGGGGAGAGGCAACAAGCCAGGAGGTTGACAGCATGCTCAGGACCATAAGGAAGGACACTCCGGAAGCAGGAATATGTTGAGTCCTAAGATAAGACAGGGAAGAAGAGGTAAGTAAAACTTTTATGCCTATTTGGACCTAGAGCTGTTTCCCTTCCAAAAACCAAAATCTTGACTATTTCGCCAGTTATATTACCCTTCAGGAATTTTTTTAAACTATCCTCCCTAGCCCACCTCTTCTTACACATTGATGAAGGATGTTAAATATAGGCGTTCATTCAGTGGTCCAGATGTTTTGTGGAAGGTGTTTAAGGACTGCTGCCTGGAGGGGGGGGGGGATCCCAGCTGAAAGGTTGTAGCATCCTTTAGGAAACTGCTTTCCTGAGAGCTCAGAAGAGCAGCACAGGTTCCAGGGGGCAATCAGAGACTGTCCACTTCGAGAAATCATTTAACCTTCTTAACACAGGTACAGCAGACATTTGTTGGCTCCATACAAGATGGTCCATTGTTTACCCATGTGCTGCTTTACATGATCAAGATGTTCTTCCTATCTTAGACAACTGAAGGTTTCTTCTGCCTTTTAATCTCTCAGGGTAATCATGTGGTTTTTTGCTGCATAGCAACTTTAAGTTTGTAAAACTTTTTGTTTCTTTTAAAGAAAGGGGGGGGGGGGGAGAAGTCTAGTTTTCATCATCCTAAATACAGACTAGTCTGCAGAACACATTTCCTAGTTGAATGTAGTTTTGGGCTTCCATACAAATCAAGTAATAGGTTCTTGTTAAAACAATCTAGTGGCTATTCCCAAGAGGGCTAAATAGAGTGCGGTATGGTAGCCAGGTGGCTGGAGCAGAGGGAGGAAGCCATTAGAGGGGCTTTATTACTTCCAGCACCACAGACAGAGGAGAAGCAGCCTCTGTCCACCACTGGAAAAGACAAAGGGGGAGAGAGAGAGAGAGAGAGAGAGAGAGAAAGGCGCTATGGCAAAGAAAATTCTTGGGTTAAAGATGGCTTGGGAGGATGAAAGGCTGACAAAAGACAAACATTCAGCCTGAAAGGACTGATGATCTGGGCTGAGTGGGCGAGCCCTGTGCTATGTGGAACAGGTTGGAGTGAGTGGATGAACACTCAGGGGAAACCACTGCTCCTGTCTGAACCCCAGGGTCTTAGCTGGAGGGTAAGCCCATTTTACCTTGTTCTCCTGAGACTCCCACATCCCATCCCATCAAAAGAACCTAATGTATGGCTTATTGCTCAGTGGTTTGCGTGGTGATTAGCTGGGAAAACAATCACTCACTGCAGAATCTGTGGGGACTCTCCCCACAATGTACTCTGACTGAACACCTGCCATACCTAATATTAGAGAGAAATCTGTGTGAGACTCGGAACAGAAACTTTTCAGTTTGGCAATCCAGATGTTTTTAGCACTGCCTAATCCATCTGTAGAGTTCATATAACTGCATTTTTCCCTTTAATGTGTTCTCCTTATGAAAAGACTTTTTATATATAATATATATACATATATACATGTACAGATATAGATAAGATACATAGATGCATATATAATACATTTGCTTATTTGAGTAAAAGTTTTATCCCCATACTCCCACCCCCTCAAAAGAAAGTAATTTCCCTGAAGACAAGGACTATTCTGCCTTCCTGACTGAATCACCCTGGAAAAAGTCACTTAACCTCTCCTATAAACTGGTAACTTTAGACTCTAAATTGCAAAGAAGGTGCTGACCTGCATTGGTAGAGAGGGTTCATCTTGCAGGAGTTCCCTAATGAAATGTTAGTTCAGTTCCTATCACTCTCTCTAGGTGCAGACCTAGCCCAGGGATTTGTATATGTTAAGCATTTGGTATACACACACACACACACACACACACACACACACACACACACACACACACACACACATAGATATATATACTGAATTTAATAAGTCAACAAGCAATTATTAAATACCAAATATTAATACCAGGCATTGTGTTAGAGGGCTAAAAATGCAAATATAAAGAATGAAATAATCCTAAGGCATTAAGAGTTTATATCCTAATAGGGAAGACAGTAAGTTACATAAAATTAAAGAGTGTGCCAATATAAAGAAAATAAATGGAAAATTGTTCAATACAAAGTAGTTTGGAATGAGAGAGCAACAGCAGTCATGGGGATTAGAAAACTGTATATAGGAGATGGTGCCTGAACTATGTCCTAAAGGCAGAAACAAACTCCATGACCAGAGGTGAGAAGAGAGTGTATTTTTACCACAGGAATTTCGACCACAGAGGCATTATGATAGAAAATAGAACGTCTTAAGTAAGGGACAGAGAGTTCAGTTTGTGTACATCATAGACAGAAAAGGGGGAAAGAAAATCCAGTGAAACCAGAAAGATAGGTTAGGTCCAAATTATAAGAGGTTTTTTTTGTTTTTTTTAGGTTTTTTGCAAGGCAATGGGGTTAAGTGGCTTGCCCAAGGCCACACAGCTAGGTCATTATTAAGTGTCTGAGGCTGGATTTGAACTCAGGTACTCCTGACTCCAGGGCCGGTGCTCTATTCACTGAGCCACCTAGCTGTCCCTGTAAGAGATTTTAAAAAGCAAAACAGGTTAATATTTTATTTTGCAGGCCATAGAGAATTATCAGAGTTGATAGAGTCAAGGAGTGAAATGGTCAAGTATGTGCTGAAGGAAAATCGCTTTGGTGGCAAAGTACAGGGTAAATTGGAATAGTGAGTAACTTAGTAACGTGACTCAGGATGACCAAAGTGGGGATTGTTGCAATAATCTAGATGAGAAGTGATAAGGGCTGAACTAAGAGGTGTAAGATGTTAGAACCGAATTCAATAGATTTGAAATATTGGCAGACTACTAACCCATATCATCAGCTTTGGTAAAAACCTGAACCTCAACAAGTATGATTTATACTGGTGGCAGCTTTGCCCAGTGCCACTAAGTCATTCTTAACTTAATTCAATTGAATTCAACAGCATACTAGACAGATACAGTAGACATTTAATAAATATCTGTTAAGGACAAACACACTTTCATGGGAAAAGAGTCAAGAGATAGAGAGGCGTAAGAGAGGGCATAAGAAAGAGTGAGAGAGAGAGAGAGAGAGAGAGAGAGAGAGAGAGAGGTGCTGGGGGGGGGCGGTATAAAGCTAAATATCATAGTTCCTGACTTCAAAGAGCTTACATTCTACAGGAGGAGGGGAGAACAGCATAGACTAGAATCAAGTCCATGGGCTCCTATTGTTCCATTTTCAATGAAAGCATTTATACCTAGAAACCAACAAATGTTAAAATCAGAACTCAATTTATAATTTTGTTGACTGTTGAGATTTAAAGAAAAAATGGAGGAAATGTTAATACATATAACTTAAGTGTTTCTTGAATGTATTTTTTGGGAGATCCAGTTTCTAATCCAAACATCACCAGCACCACCCTGAAGGGGAGCAAATAGGCATGAACACAAATTAGTAAAAAGTCTGATCTAATGGAGGTAAGAGACAAAGTGTTGTTGGAATGAATAGTTGAGGAGAAAGAGATTAGTTTCAACCTGATAGAATCTCACAGCTAGTAGGCTGCTCCCCTGGGCAGAAGCAATAATGTGAGCACATAGAGCAGCTCTCCCATGAGTTCAGAACACATTCCAACAGAAGATCTAAGTAATATTGCTTGGTGCCAAGCTGGGGACTCTCACAAAGAGAGAATTATCTACTATTCCCTATATGGCCACAGTCCAACTCTCTACTAAGTAAACATCCTTCTCCTTTGCCTTCTGGGCAAAGAGGAGAGGCCAGTTACTATCCATCCATTCAAACCTTCACTTTTCAACTTCAGTTGTCAGCAAAATGGGTTGCTCTCCTCAAGTGGAAGTGCAGGTTTAAAGGAGTATAGGCAGAAGCTCACTGGACTGAAATCAAACTAGGTCAATCATTGTAACCGATGATCAAATTCCTCACATTCAACTGACTGACTTGTCATTCAGAACTCTTGTTCACTGAAACTTTGTCCATTTCTGAACGTTCATGCCTTCTAATGACTAAACATGCTAGGAAGATAAAATTTGCTCTTTTCATCATTTATTTTTTCTTTTAATTAAAAAAAATCCTACAATATTACATCATTCAAATCTGTTGTTTTTGTTTGTTTGTTTTGTTGGTTGGTTGTTTGGTTTGCTTTGCTTTGGTAATTTGAACTCTATTAAAATGACCTAGGGGGAAAGGTTCTGAAAAAAACTGAACTTGACCCCAAATAAAATGAGTACCTTAACATACAAATTTGCCTGAAACTGCAAATCTCTCTTATATAGGGCTTGCTTTTTCCTTTAGTTCATTTTCTTTTTAAGAAAATAATTTTTGTTAATATCTTTTGTTTTTACATAGCCTAAATTTCTCCCTTTTGCCTCCTCTCCCCTTCATCTGGAGAGTACATCAAGTTTTAACAGAGTATTCCATAGAACTTAGAATGCCAAGAGACTCTGTCAACCATTCAAAAAGCTGGCCTGGTGCTCAGGAGAAACTTGTGTTTGAATCCTGCTGCCTCTAACATTTGCTTCTTTCCTTCCTTTCCTTTCTTTTTTTTTTTTGGATAGGCAAACAGAGTTAAATGACTTGTCCAAGGTCACACAGCTATTAAGTATCTGAGGCCAAGTTTGAATTCAGGGTTTCCTGACCGTAGATCTAATACTCTATCTACTGTGTCATCCTGATGCCTCTATAGTACTTGCTAACTGGGTAGTCAAAGCCAAATTGGAATTTTACAGATTTAGAAGGGGTAAAGAACCTCAGAGGTCATCTTTTTTGACCTTGGGATTCAGTCCAAAGCTCCCATTTTACAAATGAGAAAAACTAAGGCCAGAGAGGTTAAGTAATTTGCTTATGGGCACCACAGTTAGTAAACAACGAAGCTGGGAATTCAGATCAAGCCCTACTGCCTCCAAGCTCATTCTCCTTTCTCATTGTGCCAGGTTACACTAATTTCCTCCTCAGTAAAATTAAAAAAAATGCCAGTACCCATAGTACCTACCTCAAAGTGTTGCAATGAGGATTAAATAAGATAAGGCATATAAAGCAACATATAAATGTTTTACCTTTTTATTTTATGCTAAAGGGATCTCTAAATGATTGTATAAACCAATCCAAAATAGGAAAAGTCAATGTCTTAAACCTCTAAGAGCCTACATTCTAAGAAAGCAAGTTTTATCATTTTTTAAAATGGAATTATAGTCTTATTCTTTTTTCACTGATACTTATTTCCAATAGGTGCATTATTGTAATGGCATTCAGAAAGATGAGAAAGACTGGGAAAGAATAGTTTGTGCTTTGATTTAAAAAACAGTCTTTAAGGGCAAAAGAGTGGATTAACATGAAATTCAAAACCAGCCCAAATTAAAACTGTTGACAGTCATATGGAACCCCTTGACTTGCTCTTCTTAGCATCCATGGCTGCTAGTTCAGTTCCCAGCATACCATGGACAATAAATGTTATCATTATTAACATATTCCTGCTCTCACAGAATATTTCAATTTCTTGAAGAAAAACAGGAAAGGACCAGAAATTCGTTGCCTACAATGCCTTTTAAGACAAGAGTCATATTGACATTCATAAATTTGTATTTTGCATTTGAAGGATTTTGTATGTTTGTTTTAACTTGTCTTTCACAATGCAGAGCAAGACTTTGAAGTCAGGGAAAATTGCCATGATTTATTTCCTTCTTTGTATTCTTTTACTTTCCTTCCAAACTCAGATAGCTAAGTGGTGCATTGGATAGAGTGCGGAACTTGTGTTGTAGGCATTTACTAGCTGTGTGACTGGGTAACTCATTCAATTCCTGCCTCAGCTTCTCTATTGTAAAATGGAAGATAATCACAGAATCTCCTCACAGTGTTGTCATGAAGATAAAATGAGATAATGTTTGTGAAGCACATAATACATAGTTGGTAGTATATAAGTGTTTACATTCCCAAGTATCTACAGAGCTATAACAAATGTAGGAAAACCAGGATTTTGATCAACATCCACAGGGGCTTGTCTTCTTGGTCCACAAAGTTCTTCCTCACAGTTCATGACTATCCACAGTTCCCCATGTCCTTGTAGACCATAATAGTTCCACTTCTTATACATTAGCTCCTTGAATATGCCTGGCCAAGGATAGATTGGTTTTTCCACACTGCTCTCTTCCCACCCAAATTAGCCCCAGAAACTAGAATTCTTACCTACAGCTATGAATGCCTGAAACTGTAACCTGGCTCCTTCCAATGTAAAAAAAAATTACTCACATTGGCACTTTGCAATATATTTGCTCAAGATTATTCTTTCATTCATTCATATGACAATAGTATTGCTTATTTCACAAGGAAGAGAATCACTGTAAAATCAGGCAGTTTGACACTAGGCAAAGAACTTTTCTTCTGTTCTGGTTTTAGTTTGTTTCTTCCTAAATAATCTACAAGATAAAAGTAGTTCTGTCTTTGCAAACTGAGCAGAAATATGATAAGGCTTGGACTTAAAGTAATAGGACCCAATGAGATCAGGCTCTTTACTGTCACACCTCAGTTTTTACATTTTAAAAAAAGTAATATTGATTCAGAGAGGGTCAAATTATTATAAATTTGAAGGTACAAGTAAGAAATAGAGGGACCACCATAAGTGGTTTCTGGTTGGATAAGGGTATTGTTGAACTGAGAATGGTAATAACGTAGGTCCCTTCCTTGTGAAATTGGGAAAAATTTCCTAATATCTGCTGAGCTTTGGAATCACCTGAGGCAGCTAGGTGGTTCATTGAAAGAGATCTGCTCTTGGAGTCTTGAAGATCTAAGTTTAAATCCAGTCTAAAAATACTTATTAACAGTATAACCCTGGGCAAGTCACTTAACCTCTGTTTTGCTTTAATTCACTGGAGAAGGAAATGATAATCCATTCCAATATCTTTGTAAAGAAAACTTCATGAATAGCAATGATGTGCTATGGTCCTCAATTCATGAAGAGTTGAATGAATACAACTGAATGACTGAACAAGATCAGATAGAGAGGAGAATAAGCAAATTATTGTGATAGTAAATGTCTTATGAATAGGAATTCAACTTCTGTTTCTTCCCAGCCTGTCTAGTTGACCATACTCCCTATGGCAAGTATTCATGTGTCTATTGACTGTTCTATGGACATAGAGGAGAGACAAGTCTTTTGATTTAAGATTTTCCTATTTATTTTGTACTCCAGTGAAAAGGTGCATGTCCCTGATTGGGACAACCACCATAGAACAGGCCAGCCAAGCTTGTATGATGTCAGACAACTAGAAAGATCATCAGACCCACAATTTCCAGGAAGGCAGATCTCTGTTACTCTCCTACCCAGAGAAGGACAAATTCTCCCCAAAGGCTTCTGTAGAAATCTTTAACTATCAATCAACTGAACATTGCAAAGGTCAAAACGGCATGTGTTTCTTAAGAACTAAGTGCCTCATACTCTGCCCTATAACAGGGTAGAGTGAAGACACAAAGTAAGTAGAACCTCTCCATTCAAGGAGATATAATCCAAACAAAACAATGAAAGAGCAATGAAATCTATAAAGAAGTAGCTCTGGAATCATTTAGCTTTTCCATCATTCAATTCCTTAGCTATGAAATGAGGGTAATAAGACTTAACAGACAGGGAGATAATAAGGAAAACATCAGATAAGCATAGGACAAAGACTTAAATGAACTAATGCAGAAGGAAAATTAGTAGAATTACAAGAATAATTTACACTATCACACTAATATCATAAAATGAACGATTTTGAGGCCTTTTTAATGACCTGATGGAGAATGAAATAAGCAGAACCAAGACAACAATTCATTTAATGATAACTTTGAAAACTCGAGGAATGATGATTAATACAATGTTCATTCCTGATTGGTGGGGCCAGGGGGTGGGGGGAGAATGGGGATTAGAAATAGGAATGGGGGAGTTCTGAAAAGATGCTTTCAAAATTTGAGATTTGGTATGTAAAATAATTTGTACTGACAGTGAGATAGAAAGTGTAGTCAACATTGTGGGTGGTTAAAATAAAATGGAGAAAGAGACCATGCCAATTTAGAAGTTTGTTGAATGGGAAGTCACAGAGAGTTTAATTTGACCTGGACATAATACCAATGGGGAGCCTGGGAAGTTCTTCATCCTCTCTCTCTCTCTCTCTCTCTCTCTCTCTCTCTCTCTCTCTCTCTCTCTCTCTCATTACATATTATTTATCTAAGAAAAAGTCTGAAATCTGAGACTTCAGCAAAACCTACCTTCCTCTTCAACATTTTCCAAGAGAAGTTGTCATTGAGTATCAAATTGATTTCTTCCTATGACTTCTCAGAATATCTCAATTACTGAAAGGGTTCCTGAAAACTGTTAAGAAGGTGACCTTAGAATCTTGAATGCTATGGTCAGAAAATACAAGCTCTGGAAAACCTGAGTAAGCTAGAAATGTTGGAAATCTGGTCCCAGGGACAGACTATTACTATCTAAGATTATCTTCCTGATTCCAGGTCCTATCATTAAAAACTGACTTTTTTATTTATTCATTTTAGTTGTAGTGGCTCACAGAGATTGTCTCCTACAAAGTAAATGGGTGACCAGTTTGTAATTTTTGATAGTGGAAGAGGCCATTGACTGTGAAACAACCTCATTTGAAGAGTTGCACTAATTCGTTTTCTACAGATCTGACAAAGAATCCTTCTGCAATATTCCCAATAGGCCATCAGCCTACACTTGAAGACCTAACTTCATAAAGGTTGAGAGGATCTACTACCTCTTAAAGCAGCCCAGTTCACTTCCTGGTCATACAGAGCTAAAGCTGAAATATTAGTCAACTAATCAATCAATGAGTGTTTATTAAGTGATAATTAAGCATAAGGAAAACAAAGGCAGTTCCTTTCCCTTTTGGAGCTTACATTTTAATGGGGGAAGATAAAACAGAAAATAGAAATTAAGTGGGGGGTGGGGGGAGATGAATTGTGATACACTTACCTTGTGTGAGGACATGGTAAAGTCCTGTGGAGGTAAGTCAGCAGTCCAACATGAATGGCCCTTAGAAGCTAACTAATCCATTTATTGTTGTGCTTGCTGTTGTAAATGATGAATAAGGAAACTGAGATCTGGTCTTGGAATCAGAAACAATTTGACTGACTGGACAAGTCAACATCTTGGTGTCCCAAGAAATGCTCCCAAACTGCTTAGTAACCTCACATCAGCAATGGTGGTAAGAGGGAGTTTCTTTGGGGGAGGGGGAGTTTTCTACAAACCAAAGCAAAATAAAAAGGTGAGGAAAAAACAGGACTAGAGGGGTTAAGTGGCTGGCCTCAAATCACACAGTTGGCAAGTAGAAGAATTAAGATCTAAACCCACTTCCTCTGGCTTCAACTCAAACACCCTGCTCATTATACATACTGCAGTGACAGATGAAGTCCATTACCAATAAGCCTTAACAGGATGTTAAAATCTGCCAGAACTCATGCCGTGGCCAATGACTTAGAGAGCCTTTCCAAGTCACCTCCAAGCAACAATGATGGGTTTGGAGCCCACTTTGGTGGGAAAGAACAGGACTTTGGTGGAAAAGAGCTTGAGAACTCAAGTTGACAACAAAATCTTAAGAGTAAGCTGGGTAATCTGGGCACTCCTTAGCTGTTTCATGGCACCAAATACTGGCTTGTTGCTTTGCCTATGCTTGAGTACCTAATCAAGCCAAAGTTATCTTAGGCTTCATCCATGAAACATTTCAACAATCCAAGTCCTCTCTCTTAACAGAGAGGTAATAAAAACAAATGTAATTTATTGTTCTGTGTATCATATACTAATCATTTTAATAGTAAAAGGATCTCTGTAAGATAATAAATAAGTTCTATTTATATCTTTCTACAATTTAGAACTCTAAGCCTTAAATTCAAGTTAGGGTTTATTTTAAGAATCAGATGGTGTATCAGAGGAATTATAAATGGAGCCCTGAAAGTGTAGATATATCTTCTCTATTAGAGAGCTCTTCATGTTTCAAAAGGGCAATAAGACCCTCTTCTGAATTCATATAACATTTTGAGGATTAAAAGGTGCCTAACAAATCTTATTTGATTCTCACAGCAACCCTAGGATGTAGGTGCTAATGCTGACCAATTTTTAAGGATGAAGAAACTGGGACAATTAGAAGTTAAGTGACTTTGATAGGTGCCTAAATTAGAATTTGAACTCAGGTCTTCATTGGACCTGATTCCACATCCAGTCTCTATCCATCGACCCACCTAGTTGCCTATTCTTAGAAAAGTCAGCTAGTCTTACCTTCCACATTGCTCATTAACTCCCATTCCTTCCCATATTAGTAGCCTCTCAATCCCTACTTAAACATTATCAGTGTCAAAAAAGGAGCTCCATTGCCCCCATGGCAGCTGATTCAAGCATTACACAATTCTGATTCGTGTTTCTGAGTGAAAATCTGTCAATACAGGGGCATATTTGAAAGCTTTGGAGATTGTCAATCCTTTATCAAATGATTCCTTGTGTCTTGTTTGGAAACAACAACCACAACAATAACAAAATAGAAACAGTTCCTATCCTCAAGATTACATTCTAACAGCAAAGTCTCAGACAACATATACATTAGATTGTAAGTTTTCTTAGGAGTAGGAATGGGTTCATTTGTTGGGTTTGTATCTGCAGTATCTGGTACAATGCTTGACTTGCTATAAGTGCTCAATGAATGGTTTTAGATTGATTTACATACATAAATTAACATATACAAGATAAATGAAGAAGAAATGGAATAAAAATCTAAAAACAAGAAGAGTCTTTGCCCTCAAGGAGATTATGTTCTTACTGAGGAGACAACATCTCCATTAGTACAGAATTATCTTGTGAAAAGGGGTGTTTTCATTCTTTGTATTTATTTTTCAATATCTAGCACATATATATATATATATTTGACATACAGTGGATGCTTAATAAATGCTTGTTGATTGATTAATATGCATGGATTGCCACATACAAGATAAATGCAGATGAGACAGGAGATAGCCTCAAAGGGGAAGGCACCAGAAAGTTAAAGAAGTCTAATTCTACAACACATTTAACTTGGAAAGCAAGAAAGTAGTCTTTAGGCAGTAATATAATAATTCCCCCTCATAAAGCATTCTAAGAGTCACAAAGATCCACAAAAGCTTTGTGAGGTAGTTACTTTCATATTGATAATTATTGTCCCCATTTTACAGATGAAGATATAGCATCAGGTTTTACCCAGGTAAGGTAGCAACAAGTCATGGGATCACAGATAAGGAGGCCATCTAGTTGGATCCAGCAATACTACTGATAGGTCTGTGATAAAAAAGAGATTTAAAAAAAAAAAAGGAAAAGACTCATATGCACAAAAATATTGATAGCAGCTCTTTTTGTAGTGACAAAGAATTGGAAATTGAAGGGAATGTCCAGCAATTGGGGAATGGCTGAACTAATAGTGATATATAAATATAATGGAATACTATAGTTCTGTAAGAAATCATTAGTAAGGGGACTTAAGAAATAACTAGAAAGTCTTGCATGAACTGATATGAGCAGAACAAGGAGAATAGTATATACATTAATGGCAGCATTATATGATGATCAACTATGATGAAAACAAACTTCTCTCAGGAGTTCAGTGACCAAGGGCAATTCTAAAAGACTTGTGATGGAAAATACCATCCACATTGAGAAAAAGAACCATGGAATCTGAATGGAGACTAAAGCATACTATTTTCAATTTTGTCAATTTTATGTTTTATGCTTTTTCCTTCTCTTTATTTTTTCCCTTTTGCTCTTCTTTCACAACATGACTAATATGGAAATATGTTTAACACAGTTGCAAATGTATAACCTATAACAGATTACTAGCTATCAAGGGGAAGAGGGAGGGAAGAGAGAGAAGGAGAAAAATGAGGAACTCAAAAATCTAAAAATAAATTACTCAAAATCTTACAAAAATGAATTTTAAAAACTATCTTTACATGTAAATAAAAAACAAATAAAGAAAAAAAATCACATAAAAAATAGAAGCCATGTAGCTCAATTTCCTTACTTTACAGAAACTGAGGATCAGAATAGCTAAGTGAATTGTTGGTAATATGGCTTCTTCAAGACTACACAGGGACTAAAGATTAAAAGCAGCATTTAAACCCTGGTTCTCTGAAAACCAGTGTGCCTTCTACTATTCTATGCTTCCTCCAAGTATCCAAAGTAGATTTTGAACCCAGATCTTCTAACTATATCCAACTAATATTCTGCCTTTTGATGGAACTTATATAATCCTGGACAAAATATTTAGTTTTTCTATGTCCCAGACAATTCTCTAAGATTCTGAAGTACAGAAGAACTGTCTAGGTGCATTGGTGAAGGGCATTTCCACACCAGAAATTTCCTACACCTATGAAATGGCAGATCCAGATAAAAGCATGTGTCTGGCATTTTGGTAGCTATTGAGGAAGCAAAGACAAAAATGAAAGTACTCCTTCCCTCAGGATGCTTGTACAGTCCTGAAGATGCATTCCTACATATTTCCTGCTCAGTCTTGATCTGCAATGAAGAATAGAAAAGGAGAACTTAACATTTTCTAGATTCTTTTAAGTAGGAGTACTTTTATGGGTAGCTGTGTCTCCTGGAAGAGGAAGACCTGCAACACGGATAATTGCTAGATTAGTTTCCCACAAGGGTTTCTCCCCAGTGTGATGGCTCCATGGGCCCAGTTACAATGAGAATTGGAAGTTTGGGGGTGGGAATGCATGAGTGATGGAGGGAATCTCCAATATTCCTAAGGCTCTTTGGCCCAGAGTTTTGGAATACCTCCACTGAGACCTGAGGGAAGATGTGGTCCAGTGAGTCATAGATTTAGCCCAAGTGACTCCCAAAATGCTTGTGTAAGGGGCAGAGTATATCATGAAAATGATTCTGTTCCAAATAGGGAGGAGGGGGAATGACTTTTTCCAAGTTTATCTTGGGGATCTTGGATTTCAAGATATGTTCCTGACCTAAGTCATGACATTTTCAAATCCTAGAAACAGCCTTTTTTGTTAAACAATTGAAGTGGGACTTTCAATACTAGCACATAGTTGAACAAGCTCTGTATATCAGATCAAGTCAATGCCCATAATTATAGATCACTGCATATAACTGACCAGTTCCCCTGAACCTAGCTCTTTGAAAAATACACTACCCAAAAAAACCCTAATGACCTTTTAGGTAATCTGACCCTTTACTGGCTTTGGAAACAAGAATCACATATTACTGACCTATATAAACCCTCTTCTACACAGCAATCAAATTCAACTGGATTTTTCTGTGCCATAACTCCTATTCACATTCCCTGTTTCTTCTTGGGAATGTCCAGGGGGACTTATCCTTCATAACATGAATGTGCCAGTGTGCCTAGTTAGATGAATTTTCTAGTTTGGTGCAATAAAATGTTCTGTTTCACTTTCAAAAAAAATTTTCAAGAACATCTGTGTTAGTAGAAGATGTTAGTATTTTGTTGGTAGTTTTAAGAATAACTTAAAGGTACCAATAATAACATCCTGCTTCCTGAATTTATTTATGCTTAATTGAGACAGGAATGCTATTGATTTGATTCACAGGGAAGCATCTCCTGCTTTCACATTGAATTTTTTTTAAAACTAACCTACTATAACTACAAGAGTCAAAGAACAGATGCAAAGTATCAACTTCTAACTAATGACCAAGTTTTGGAGTGCTTGTATCACATGGTGGATTTCATACTATTTTTTTTTCATTTTAAGATAAAATCCCTAAGGATATCTGCAGTCATTACTTCAGCTCATTGAATCAAAGTGTATCACTTCCAAAGAAGTGGAAGCAATGGTATAAGATGACTTTTTCAAGCTAATTCATGAATCTAAGTCCAAGCCATATAGCACTCCAAAGATGTATGACTGGGGCAGCTGGGTGGCGCAGTGGAGGGGCAGCTAAGTGTTGGGGTGGATAGAGCATCGACCCTGGAGGCAGAAGGGCCTGAGTTCAAATTTGACCTCAGACACTTAATAATTACCTAGCTACATGACCTTGGGCAAGTCGCTTAACCCCATTGCATAATTCTTTTTTAAAAAGGTATGTGAATAAAGCTATGGGAAGGGAACTGGCTGAAATGCTGCTCCAATAAATATTCTTAGATTTATTGTATCAAACAATAGTAATCTTGGAGAATAGATGATAATATACTTTCTTTTACTCAACACTATGGATATAGATCATTACCTACACTCTACATCATAGACACTCTGTCCTTTGGCTTTGCTTAACTATTTTTCTTTTTTTTTTTCATTTTTTTTTGGCAAGGCAAATGGGGATAAAGTGGCTTGCCCAAGGCCACACAGCTAGGTAATTATTAAGTGTCTGAAGCTGGATTTGAACTGAGGTACTCCTGCCTCCAGGGCCGGTGCTCTATCCACTGTGCCACCTAGCTGCCCCCTTAACTATTTTTCTTGACTCAATGGGTGTGGTATAGAGAAGTTCAGGAACTGACCATGATCTAAAAAATGAAATACATCAAAAATCAATAATTTTTAAAATGTTTTCCTGAAACACAGCTACTACCTTGGTACTACTTCAAAATATTGACTCTGCATAACCTTAAGGGCTAAATATCCTTTGGGAATCTCTTGCTTAGCTACCTGATTGCCCCCACTTAAATGGAACCTTAGCATCAGTGCCAGACTCCCTCCAAGGGTAACTACTAGTTCCTTTTATAAAGTACTGAGACTCAAGGGGTTTTAAAACATAGAATGACTTTATTTACACAGGAAAAGACATAAAAGGATTTCCTTTCCAACTCATAACTGACTCTTTTCAGACCCTGCTCCTCACTATTGCCATGACTGCTCCCTACACTGCCTTTCTCCTCTTTCTCCTGCAAGATATCATGGGTCCGAATACTACTACTATCATCTGTGGATGATGTTGCCTTTCAAAAAGTTGGACCATGTAGTCATTATGTCAGGTCCTTGAAATAAAAGTCTACTTTCATCTTTTTCATCATACTTGTCCCTAACACAGTTCTTGGATTAGATGCACTATCCCTTGATCAATGTTGCACACCCTTTGGAGCTAAATGCCCCTCCAGCCATTGTTCACAAAATCCTAAAACTGGTTGCACGGGGCCACTGGATTTTCCATTTCTGACTCAAATGAGTCAATCTGTTCTGAACAAAAATAGAGTCCAGATGCCCCAGCTGTAGTCCACCCAATGAAAGTTGTCTCTTTGTTTTCTTTCTTAGACATGTAGCATTGACCCCAAAGCACATTACAATACAATTACTCATATGCTCCATCACTTTCTGTATCTATCATTTTCATCTTTAAAAAGAAGCATAGCCAGGGTTGGACAATGATATGAATGCTGTACTGCCCGGAGGCAGAAGGAAGGTCTCTCAAAGTTTCTCCTGGTTTCAGTTCTGGAATGATTCCTATTATTACAGAGGTTGAGTAGTTGTTAGAATGCATATCCAAATCTAGAACTGCACTGAGGCACTAAATTTTATCATATAAATTCCAGAAAAGCAGGATACGGTTTTAAAAAGATCGATTTAAACAATCAGGAATTGCTATAATCAAAAATTAACCTGATGGGAAAATTAAACAACTAGAAACCTGGACATTCAACTCAATTCAATAAGCATTTTTTCATTGTTAGCTAGAGTATGATAATTCTAAATATAATAGGGACTGTAGTTACAAAAACAAAAATCAAACAATCAAATAAACCTCTACCTTCAAAGAGGTATATTCAACTTATATTATATTCATACACGTAAATGCATTCCACATTACATATTTATGTTCTATTGAAGAATACAACATGTATATAGATAGAAAATACAAAATTAACTTCAGGCAGGTGAGAGTACCAGCAACTGGGAACATCATGAAAAGTCACATCTGATAACTGAACTAAGACTTGAAAGAAGAAAAGCTTCTAAGATTTGGAGGTGAGAGAAATAATTATTTCTCTCTCTATTAATAGCTAATTATTGTATTTGGGGAAATGCCAGCTTCTTTCCCAGTCTTATTTCCTTGACCGATCTCTCAAGTACAGGGTTACTGGAAGATAGAATTAACATTCTCCTCCTTCTGGGTATTGCTACTCCAAATAACTAGCTCAGGCTTGGGTGGGGGAATATAGATTCTTTGTCTAAACTGTCTAAAGTTGGAGGTGATCTGGGTATAGGAAGAGTCTCTTTAGTTGAGTGACGTGATGTCATTCTCAGTCTCTTATTGAAGTGAGCTCATTTCTCTTTGAAAAGTCTATGTCTCATTCCTTGTTTACCAATCAGAGATGATTTCCAATCTCAGGAACGCCCCTCTTCCAAGGGTATATAAGCCAAGAGTTGACTACCATGACGGCTTTTCACATTCTAGAGTGGCATTGACCATTTTATTAAAAATGTTGATATTGTTAATAAAATGATTAAATTACCCAGAAATTATCTCTCTTGAACTTTTTAAATGTCACAGAGGTGAGGAAGGAAAGCATTTCAAACCACTAGCATGGTGATTTCATAAAGAATTGTTTATATGAGGAACCCATAATAGGCCAATATAATTTACTTTTTTTAGGCTTTTGCAAGGCAATGAGGTTAGGTGACTTGCCCAAGGCCACACAGCTAGGTAATTATTAAGTGTCTGAGGTCAGATTTGAACTCAGGTACTCCTGACTCCAGGGCTGATACTCTATCCACTGCACCTAGCCACCCCAGCCAATCTAATTTAAATGGATAGTACTTGAAGAGATGCTAAAGAAAATAAGGTGAAAAAATAGATAGGAACTATGTTGTAGATGGGTGGTCATGTCAGTCTGAAGACTTTTTAAAAACAGTATTAATTAGCACCATGCTTATTTTATACATATAATAATTTCTGTTTTCATTTTAGACCTCAGACAATGATCTGAAGTCAGATGGGCGGGACATTCAGTTAGTTCATCAGTGTGCGTCCCATAGCATATGGACAATGGGCTTGGTCTAGAATTGAACAGGATGATAATAGCGAGCAATCTTGCTTTTGGGAAGTTTCATAGTACTTCTCTAGATCCAAGATTGTTCCCTAACATAAGGATATTGTTTTTGACTTTCTTATTATCCAAGATTCTCTGTGGTTGAAAATCAGGGGACTTTTGTGCTCTCCCCCAAAGTAAAAATTTCAGGTGACCTAATGGGCAATGGCAAGACACATGGTGAGCATAAGCAGACGGAAGTAAATTAATGATGACTTATACAAGATAAGTAACAAATAGGAGTTTCTATTCACAGAGTTAGGTTACTCATGAAGCAAGAGCTAAGGATGAGTAAACTTCATACTGCACTAGTCCCTACAGAACCTTAAAAGATAGAAAGACAGACTGATGGAGAATGTATAGGAGGAAAAGAACAAGAATCACCAAGGCTAGGTAGGAGGGTGGGCATGTTGTAATCTGAACCATTGGAGGGAGTTTTAACCATTCTTTGAGGACACAGAACCACTCAAATATTCAAAACCCAGAACTCAGATTCATTCTTATGAGTATTCCTAGGAAAGGCTTGGAGTTTCTTCTACTTACTTCTGAAAAGGAAAATTTCTTTTGTTCTGATGTTGGATTTATATCCTTTTCTTCCTCTCTTCTCTAACCCTGACTGCTGGCTTGGAGAAATAGTCATTCACCAAATCGAAGAACTATAGAACAAACAACCGTGACTACGAGCCTCTTTTGAGGACTGAGTGGGTCTGCTGCCCTACACTGGCTGCCAGTGAAGGGAGTATCTATGGAGACCTAAATGGCATATCTCCATATGTTTGCCATGTTAGGAAAAGAAATCGATGGCCAGCCAGATCTAGAACAGCAAGATGGGTAGGGATTTTTTGTTATTTGTTTTCTCAGAATTTGGTTTTTTAATCACCCCAAGCAAAAAAAAAAAAAAATATATATATATATATATATATATTCTTACATACATTTATACACATACATTTATAAAATATATGGATATGTATATAATATACATATACTTATATATAATACTACATATACTATATAGTCATATTTTTATATATTTAAGTTATATTGTGAATTTTTTATATATGAATTATATAATCTGAATTATATATATATGAATTTAAATGTATCATAGTTCACATTATTTGTATATGAACATACCCAAATTTGAGATATCTCCAACTGGATGTCCCATAGATATTTTAAACTTGATATATCAAAAACTACACTTATTTCCCCACCCCCCCAAAAAAACCCTTCTTTCTTTGCAATTTCCCCATTGCCATTGAGGGTATCACCACCCTTCTAATCATACATGCTTTCAACTGAAATATTATTCTCAATTCTTTACTATCTCTCAGCTCCCCTACCCTATAGGAAGTCTTTCTTTGCTTCCCCTTCAGTCTTTCTTCTGTTCGTTAACTCCAAATTATCCTGTTCATGCAATAGTCGTAAATTATTTTGTTTGTTCATAGCTGTTTGCCTGTTATGTCCTTCATTAGACTGTGATCTTGAGAGGATTGTCCTGACTTTCTTTGTATTCCCAGTTCTTCCCACTCTATGTCTGACAAATAGTAGGGGCTTAAAAATATTTACTGACTAACTTACTATTGAATTTTTATATATACAAATAAATATAATCATGCAAGTATGATGGTATGTGCTTCACTATTGATTTCTTTTGAGCAATAAATTATCGATCCTTTCTGCCAAGTGAAGAAGAACTAAGTAGGAATAATACATTGAAATGTATTATTATAAATAATCATTACAAGGACTGGCAGCTTTTCTCCTCCAGATTCAGAAGAAGCTACCTCATGATTTAATTTTTAGAAAAATCATAAAAATGAAAATTAACTAGGAAGAGTAAATTAGATTACCAAGAGAATGACTTGCCCTAAAATGATGCACCTAAAGATCATCCCATAATGCAAAATGAAGGTCAGCTGCCAATTATTTATAGATTTCAATGAGTGGCAGAAAGGAGAATGTTGCCTAATGGTATTCAGTATCTCTGTTGCTTTTCAAAAGAGAATAAAAGCAGTAAAACATTAGGAAGGAGTCATGAGTGCCATCTTTAACCCACTTATTGCTAACACTGGAATGAATGAAAGGTACCTCTACTCTGGCAAAAATGTCTCCTTTTGTTGGTTGTTATAGAAATGACTTTTCACCTTGACTGAGCCAATGAATAAAACAATTATCTATCAATATCCACTAAGCACCACCTGTGTTACACATGGAGTTATGTACTCAACTCTGCCCCTGGCCCTGCTTAGAAAAGCAATAAATTCCAGGAAAATCTACAAAAGCCTAGCACCAGAAATACTCATAGGAAAAAGGTCTAATGTTTGTAGATTGCTGCCATTTTCTGAGGATGGGTTTGTACTAACAAGATGGATCAGAAACCTGAGATGCAATTGTTCATATTGCGAAACCCTGACTTGAATACAGAAAAGACTAAGATGTCCTAGAGGTACTAAGGGACACCTCCAATCTTTCTCAAGTGTGGAAGAAAAGCAGGAGAGATGGTTGGATATTCTGGGAAAAGCCCTGGGGAAAAAAAAAAACTTTAGAAAATCAAGATCTATTTCAGGCCCTGGCATGGGTGAAGAGGGGAATCATTCCACCTCCCTATGGTTGAGTTCCTCCATTTGCAAAGGGGAGGGAGGGAGGAGAAATAAATAGGGATCTTCAGTTCACAGGGATGTTATAAGCATCAAATATAATATTAAGAAAAAGTGCTTTTAAAGTCTAATCTACTGCTTTAGCCTAGAGCAGCTGTATGGGGGTGCTTCATGCATGAATGCAGATCCTGCTTGTAGCCTCCACTAAATGAGCCTGGGACATACGATAAAGGAGAAACTGAGTAGTATTTGGCTCAAAAAACATAGCTTTATCAGGCTGCACTTAGGGACCCTCACTCTGTAGGAGGAAGATGGTCCTAAATCCTTCCAACTGCCAAACATCACTTAAAATAGTAGCATATACCCCCACATCAGGCTACCTAATCTGGAACAATCTGGGAAATTTATCATGGTTCTTGGCTCCCCTTCACCCTTGCAGAATCCTTCACTTATATCCTAGCATGTATTGGTGCCATTGTGGTTTGGCCTCTCCCCAGCTAGAGCCCAAGGCTATCCAGAAAAGGCCCCCAGATTGGTCATTTTTTGACTCATTTAACCGGTTTCTTTTGGCCAGAAACAGAGCACAGATGTCTTTATTCCATCCCACTAAAATGCCCCTTCTTTTTTTCTATCTTGTTTAGTCTTCATTGACCCCAGAGCACATGATAGTCAAATGACTCATCTACTGCCTGCCCTTGGGCTGGTCCTCTCATTTGTATCTCTGGGGAGAAGCCAAGCAAAAACCGAATGATATTTTCAATGTATTCTTGGGGGTTTTTAACTTGTTTTTATTTGCCATTTTTCCCTTTGGTAGTTTGGTAAAGCCCATGGACCTCTTCTCAAAAATACACAAAATAAAAGTTAGGATTTCAAGGAAAATTAGTTAAATTGTTCTGTATTTTTAAAAAGTTACATTTTAAAATATACATATTCTAAAATCATTATATATTAAAAATATAAGATAAATATAAATATATACATAGGTATATAAAATATACATATTTCCTTTTTCTTAAGTTTGTAGATCCCAGGATAAGGACCTCTGAAGGTACTCCCATATCTTCTGATTTATGAATCTAAATCATACTACTTAAGGGTGTTGAGTCAAGAGACCTAGGTTCAAATCTCAGGTCTGTCATTCACTAGCTGTATGACTATGCAATCATTTGGCTTCTCTAAGCCTCAGTTTCCTCCTCTGTAAAATGTGCATAATAAATCCCTGTAGAATGTACCTCTTAGTGTTGTAGTGAGAATCCAATCAATCAATCAATAAGTCTTGATTAAGGACCTACACCAAGTTGGGTTCTTGGGACACAAGTACAAAGAATGACACAGTGTTGACTCACACATTTACATCATAAGGGGGGGGAGATAAGAACAGATAAGATATTTATGATATAAAGTTAATAGACAACTATATGTAAATTATTTAAATGTAAGGCATTTGGGGAAGGAAGACACTAGTACTGAGATCTGAAGAGGTTTCTTGCAAAAAATAGTGTAGCAGCAGAATCTTTAAAGGAAGACATGGACTCTATTAAGTGCAGTTAAAAAGAGAGTGCATTTTAGATATGAGTAGCGGCCAGTGCAAAGTCCCGGAGATGGGAGATGTAGGGTCACATGTGAAGGACAGAGAGAAGATCAGTTTGACTAGATATTTGGTGTGGAGAAGGGGATAAGGCTGGAAAGGCGTTAAAAGCCAAACAACTTCATGTACATAAAGCATTAACTAATTGCGGATTATTATCTTTACATAGTAGACTGTGTATGAATTTGACAATTCTTCAACTCCAAGCTAACACTTCAGCAAATCTCAGTTCTGTCACTTAGAACTACTTACATGATCTTTATTTCCCTGGATCTCGATTTCCTTATCTATAAAATGATGGGGTTGAACTAAATATCTTCTCTGGTGTTTCCCAATTCTGGATCCATGGTCATGTTTGTAATATTAATATCAGCCACAAAGAATGAGATTAGGAAAAGCAGGATGTAGCTCACAAAAGCCAACTCCATAGTCTGTTCAGAAAAACCACTGGTTTGACTGCTTTGCTGATTCGATCAATACTTTCACAGAATGAACCTAATCTCCTTGTGGAGACAGGCAGACTCTCCTTCTCCGGTTAGCATAATAGGGAGAGCAGTATTGCTGACCCATGGGGGCTTGCACCTCAGTGATAGGGAGAAAGGGGAGGGGAAGAGAGATCATCAGTAATTATCCAGTGTACTGATGCAGAAGGGGCAATGGGAGGTTTTAGTGTTTTCTGCAAGCTAGCCCTCCTAATTCTGTTGTTGCCAAGTGAATGAATAGAAGGGAAGAGGCAAGAAGCAAGGGAGCATACTCATGGCAGTAAAACAGAGAGGTCACAGGTCTGTAAGTATCCAACCTTCTGTGTATATTTTTGCATTCTGCTGGTAGAATCACCTATCCAGAGAAGAGAGACAGGGAGAGTGTTTTCCTGGTCTACCTTGTGTCATCTCCTTTGAAGGTTGAGTCAAAAGCTCACAGCTGTCAGAAATTGTTAATTACCTCCTGGGCAATAATCTGGATTTTCTTTGCCACTGGTAATCAATGGAATAGATATGGCTAGAAAATAGCCCTTGGTTATTTATGCTTAAACTATTCAGGATGTAGGGATCAGTGATATGTCAGTCTCAGTTGTGTCTACATGCTACATATCATCTTTTGAGATCACTGGCATCCCTTTAGTGCTAGGGTTAACTTTTTTGTCTGTCATCATGATTCCTATGATAGCTTAGAAAAGCCTATGGATACCTTTTCAAGAAAAAATGCTTTTGATTGTATAATATACAAGAAACCAATAATATTGAAATTGTTATCAAATTATTTTTCAATCAATATGAGGTCTATCGATTGACAACTTGGAAGTCTGCAAATAACAGATTAAAAACCCTTCTTTAAAGTGTACTTAGATCAGTCATCAGAGACCCTGCACAGAAAGCTAGGCAGAACAGAAAGATCTAAGTTTGAAT
Organism: Macrotis lagotis; assembly: GCF_037893015.1. Classification (NCBI taxonomy): domain Eukaryota; kingdom Metazoa; phylum Chordata; class Mammalia; order Peramelemorphia; family Peramelidae; genus Macrotis; species Macrotis lagotis. The sequence continues at coordinate 72,382,212 of NC_133661.1, read as the reverse complement.
ACTGCCACTCACACATACTAGACCATGGGCCAATTACTTAACTTCTCTGTGATGGTTGGTTTCTACTTCTGTAATTTCTCACATATTTACAGTATTGCTCTGAATTTCTGGTGTGATTATATATATATATATATATAACTTTAAAATATAAATTATTTATCATTATCATTGTTTTTCTTATTATTTTATTCCATCTATACTTTAGAGTACAATACTCTGTGAGGAAGAAGGAAAAATAAAGTGGAGTTGTGTTCCTAGAGGTTACCAAATAGTTCATTTTCCCTGCCCATATCTACATTGTGTTTAGATATTTTTTTCACAAAAATCCACTGTAGGACTCTGTTTGAGAAAATACCCTAGAGTTAGTTTGGATGCAAAATGATGTTTACAGAATACCAAGGAAGGATGAAAAATTCGGAATGCAAACACAGATGTGTGTGCAACTGAGTTCCTAAGTCCCAGAGCTCTGATCTCCAGCTAATGTTACTGCCAACCTACTGGACACAGGAAATGAGCTAACTTGTTTTGTAGTTTAAATACAATTGTATCCAGGAAAATGACGATGGAAAACATGTCTTCCTCTCCTTCAATATTTCTTCTTCTCATGGGTCTTCCAGACACATCTGCTGAGTTGATGATGGAAACACATTTTTTCTCTCTGTTGGAAAGACTCTAGCAATGGAAATATGGACCTGGCTTCAGAAAAGGCTCTGTACCATATCCATCCTGCCAGAAATACTCTTAGGTATGAGGGTCTAATAACTGGTAGGGATGTGAAAGGCAGATGGTCTCTGCAAGACTGTCAGCTTCCAGGCTGCACATTCAGCTCTTAGATTCTGGAAAAAATAATTTCTTCAAGAAAAAGAAATGTTCTGAAACAGAAGAGCAAATCACCAGTGAGATTATGCTTATCCATCCCCAGTCACTTACCTACTCTATCTTATCAGGTCCTGGGGTGCTATGTTTCTATCTTCCCTAGTTTAACAGTTTCCATGGTACTGCCAATAATATCCCAGTCTAGGAAACCTGGAAATGACTGATTAGTGAATCAACCATAGTGAGTTAGTTGATTGAAACTAATTGCTCACGTGCCTGCAGAAAATTAGATTTATAATTGGTATTGAATTACACTGTTTTCATCGATCATTCCTTACCAATAAAGACTGTCATCTGGTACACTAACATCTCAAATTTAGTATCTCCCAAACCATGCTTATTGTCTTTCTCCCTATATATGTTCCTCTCACTTTGATTTTTGCTCTCGATGACATTACTATTCACCTCAGCTCCCATATTTGAAATTTTGACATTTCCCCTGATTCTTCATTTTCATTCACGTCATATTAGTGATATCTCTTATTTGTTCTTCTATAATATCTCCATCTATTCCTTCTAAATCTTCATTGTTCAAGTCATAACTCAGGGAGGGCTTTTGGGACTTTGTCCCAGAGCATTAAAAATTAGAGGACATTTACAGCACTTAAATTTCTCCAACAGCAGAGAAACACACATTTGCATCTAGTTAGCAAGGATAATTTAAGATAAGGAAACTACAGGTTGGCACCTCTCCAATAACTGTGTGAATAATTTGTGCCATCTAGCCCCAAGCATATTTTGTCCTATTTAATCCAGTTACAACATCACTAATTATAGCTTTGGTTACTGCTATCAGTCTGGTGACATTACCAGTCACCTAGGTTGTGACTACTTGTTATCCTCTGAAAATACCCTGTGCTTTCTCTTGTTTGATGTCTTTGATCATCCTATTCTCCATCTTGAAATGTTTTCTTCCCCCTATTTTGCCTGCTTAATTCCTTCCTTCTCCAAGTTGCAATGGATCTGGAATTTCACAGAAATCAGCAGTCCAAACATTAGTGAAGACCAAAAGCTCTTCATGTCTGCTTGTTCAGTTCATTCCTATTATTTTTATATGAATACAGCAAAGAGGATGCCAATGTGCTGGAAATCTTTCTCTTCTTTTTCTTATATTTTTCTGGTTAGCACCGAAATATTTGAGGTTCTCCATCTCTTCCTTTATCTTCCTCTCTGCCTACCTCCTTTTGTGATCAGTCAAAATGATAGCTTTTATATCACTTCTTAAATGTAAGCCACCATTTGATATGCTATGACCTGATTGCTCTCAAAATGTTTTATTCCATTACCATTTCTATCTTTGAATTACTTGCAACTTGGATTCCTTAGAGATTCTGTGCAATGTACAGTCATTCCTGGAAAAATAGTTGTATCAAAAACCTAAATCCCTTGTAGCTTCTTTCACACAGTTCAGTGATCAAGGATAATCCTGAGAGACCTGTTATGGAAAATGACATCTACATCCAGAGGAAAAACTTTGGAATCTGAATAAAGAGCAAAGCATACTATGTTTAATTTTTAAAATTTCTTTTATGTCTTTTATTTTCTTTCTTTCTTGTGGGTTTTTACCTTAGTTCTAATTCCTTTTTCACAACATGACTAATATGGAAATATGTTAAACAAAATTGTACATGTATGAACTTTACCACATTGTTCACTGCCATGGGGTGGGGGGGGAGGAAAGGGAGGATGGTAGAAAAATATAGAACACATAAACTTGCAAATGGATAAATGCTGAAAACTAACTTTGCATGTAATTGTACTTGGGAAAAATAATAAAGAAAAATGGGGGGGGGGAACCTAAATCCTTCATGTAGAGAAATAACATAAAAATCCCAGAATCATTGAAAAAAAGAGCTATAGTTTCTCAAATATAATCCAGCCCACTCCTTTCTCCTTATTGAATTCTGAACTCATCTTACTATTCATCCTCAGTGCTTACCCTAGATAGATGTACTAACTCAATATAATTGGCAATCCACTTATATACAAGAAGGGAAAAAAAGGAATTTTTCATCCTTTTAGATTTTGCATCTAGAATAATGTACTGATCTCTTTCAAATAGCTATTAACATATATATATATATACATATATATATATATCACTAAGAAAACTCAGTGACTTGTTGAAATCAGCAAACTATCATTATATAAAGAGCATCTGTGGAATCTCACTATCTGTAAGGGAGCAGTCAGTGGCACAATGATAGAGCAATGACCTTGGAGTCAGGAGGACTAGAATTCCAATCTGGTCTCAGACAACTGACCAACTAGCTATGTGACCCTGGGCAAGTCACAGCCCTGATTGTCTCACATCCAGAGCCATCTCCAGTCATCTTGATTCATATCTGGCCACTGGATCCAGATGGCTCTGGAGGAAAAAGTGAAACTGGTGACTTAACACAGTACACCCTCTCTCAAATCTAATTTATATGCTTGTCATGGCATTACCTCCCTGATGTCTTATTGAGAATGAAGGACAAACATCATCATCATTATTATTATTATTATCATCATTATTATTATTATTATTATTATTATTAATCTATAAAGGAATCAGTGAAAAGCATTCAATAGTGGATATTATCCTGGGTGTTATACAATTAGTGATACAAAGAAAAGAAAATTAGGTACGTATGAGATACAGAGTAGAAGGAAGGTGCTAGCTGGGAAGCCAGGAAAGACTTTCTGTCATAAGCACTTTTTTTTTTTCTTTTGACCTGTTTCTTTTTTCACAACATGACTAATATGGAAATGTTTTATATGATTGCACATATATAACCTATATCTTATTACTTATATCTAAGGGAAGACAGAGAAGGAGGGAGAAATTTTTGAATGCAAATTTCTTTAAAATGAATATTAAAAGTTGTCTTTATATGTAATTGGAAAAAAAATACTAATTTTTAAAAAGACAAAAATCAGAATGACTGGTTATGGCTCAGGATGCAGTGTATGGCCTTGGTGGTCTTATCAGGCTCTAAATGTTCCACAACACTTGCTTCTACCACCTGCATGACCATGGAAGCAAATTATTTTCATTGACCCCATCCATCATATGCTTCACAATCCAATATGCCTGAATAATAAGAGTATGTGGAGGGAAATAATGGGTTAAAAGATTGAAAAAACTAGGAAGGGAACAGAGTGTTAAAAGATTTAATGCCAATTAGTGAAGTCTATATTTGATACTAGAGGTTGATAGAGATAAAGTAGAGTTTATCAAGTATGAGAATTGACAAGGTTGAACCTATGTATTAAGTAAATCACTTTAATAGTTGCGTGGAGAATGGATTGACATAGGAAGAAACTTGAGGCAATTAGACATCTAGTGAAATAGTCTAAGAAAGAGATGATAAGGACCTAAATTAATGTATTTAAAGAGAAAAGAATATATTCAAGAGCTGTTATGGAAAAAGAACTTATAGGATTTGACAATTGATTAGAATTTTGGGGCAAGTAAAAAAGAGGAGTCAAGAATAACACCAAGATTACCAGCTTGTTGATTTAGGGCATTAAAGTAAAAGACAAATTTCCTAGAGGGTTACGGGGAAAAGAGAGTAAGTTCTGTTTTCAATATGTTAAATCGGAGACATCGACAGAACATCCAGTTTGAAATGTCTAATAGACAGTGGATAGTGTGGAAACATGATAGACAGGTGGTGCAGTGCATTGAGTGCTAGACCTGGACAAGTGACTTAAACCTGTTTGTCTCAGTTTCCTTAACTTCAAATAAGCTGGAGGAAAAAATGGGAAACCATTTTGGTATCTTTGCAAAGAAAACCTCAGATGGGTTCTAGGAGAGTCAGACATGACTAAAACACCTGAACAATGAGGAAATGCAGCTCAGGAGAGAGAGAGAGAGACTGAGAGTGAATAAATAAATGTTGGAATAATCTGTATAGAAATAATTAAACATATGGCAGCCAATGAGATTATCAGGTGAGAGAATATAAAGAAAAAAGAGAAGATAGTTCAGGAAAAATTCTTTGGGAAGATCCATAGTTGGTGACTATTACTTAGATGTTCATCTAGCAAAGAAGACCTTGGATATGAGGTCAGACAGAAATAAAGAGAATACAGAAAAAGCAGAGTCACAAAAACCCATAGAGGAGAGAGGAAGAAAAGAACAACATCAAATGTAATAGAGAAGTCAAGACGGGTGAGGACTAAAAAGAGGTCATTTGATTTGGAAACTAAAAGATTATTGATTACTTTTAAAAGGAAATTTGAGTGGGATGATGGGATCAGAAGACAGATTACAAAGGGTTAGGAAGAGAATGAGAAGAGGAAGTGAAAACATCCAGTGTAAATGATTTTAGCAAAGAAAGAGAAGATTTTGCTAAAAATGTAGGAGAATTGAGTGTATTGTAGGAACCAATAAGGAATGAATCCAGGCAAGACTATCAATGAAGAACACTGACAAAGGTAGAACCTCAAAATTTTGTCACTATTCCTTAATTGCCCAATATACCCTGTTGCTTTATCTTGGGAAATTTATAGAAGCCTGCCTTGTAATAGGTATGAGCAGGAGATGGGTAAGAGCCTTCTCTACTTTGGGGTACAGTTAAAGACAAACTCAATGATATTGTGGCATTTGGGTATTAGAAGTTTAACAAAGAAAGAGAAGATGGTGTGACCTGGACTGTTCTGGAAGCCTGTCAACAAAGTGGGAGATAATATGTCCCAGTCAGACTCATGAAACATATTTTTGATGACTAGACGACTAGGACAAAAAGCTTTAGAAAACATGCACCTGCTCTTCTGGGCTATGCTTTGCCTGCAATTAATAACGAAAATGTCTTTGAAAAGAGAGTTTTGGAAACATAGAATCATAGATTCCAGAGTTAGGAAAAAACTTCAGTCTTGTCCAATGCATACTCAAGACATGAATCTTGTCTATAATAAATCCTTGATAAGTGGCTCTCCAGTCTTAGCCTGAAGACCTCCAGTGATGCTGAAGTCAGTATCTTCTGGTTCAAAGAACAACTGTTTAAAACACTCCTCTCTCAAATGCCCAATTTAGCAACAGTTTAAAAATCTTTTCTGTCATTGAATTTTTAAAGAACTGTTGAATGATCTAAATATGAGAGACCTTTTTTGAAGTCTGTGGCTTTTGCTGCCTTAATGATTCTTTTGTAATCCATAAGTGATACGTGCTGCAAGTTTTTACCTTCTCTACAGTAAATTGTTTGTCCTAAAAATGCTGTTTGCAAAATCCTACGAGCTCTCTTCTCACATCTTTATTGTGGATGCATCATATTCCTTTTACTTGACTGAAGGTTTCATGAGGGCAGGGATTATATCTTATTTAAGCTCTACTTCTCCCAGAGCACCTAATATGGTATACACTTAAATATTTATTGAATCCCTTATCTGATTTCTTCCTTAGCACAATTATGGAAGGTTAGTAACACTTGCCTTTTTATTCTCATTTGAAAAACAATTACACAGAAAGTTTTGTACTCTGCCAGAACCAGGTCTCTTTAATTTCTAGTGCAGAGCAATGTCAGAACTAAGGAAGAGTGACTGGAGATTTGTCCAAGAATACCAACATTTGTGGGGCATGTTTCCTCCCTTGTTCAATATTCTAGTGCTTCAGTATATTTTGTCAGCCCTGAACTGGAGGGTTCCATCTGTCATAATCTCCAACTACTTCTTTGCTTTCTACTAGGGGTCACCTACCGTGAGTATACCCAACAGGACAAAATTTCAACTTTCCTCCCACCCCTTTTACCTCTTTTCCCAGGACTTGTACTGAGATACTCAAGACAAGGTCCTGCCCCTTTCCTAGGGTTTCCATTCTATGAAGTGAGTCCTGCCCTCATGTTCGAGTATTCTCTTCTCCCTGGATCCTAACTTCTCTTCTCTCCACATACTCCTGGGGAGTTGTATTTGGCTAGAACAATCTCTGTTCCACTCCAACTGAATTAACTTCAGGAACTAAAATTCCTATTACTCAGATTCCAAAGTTTATCCCTGGACCAGTCATAGAATTAGACTATTAAATGTATCTTTTTGGTCTGAATCTTAAGACAACAAGAAAGTTAATCATAGACCTTAGAAGAGACCTTAGAAATGTAATCCAACTCAGGTTGGATTAGATGGAGCACCAGCCCTGGAGTCAGGAAGACCCGAGTTCAAATTTGACCTCAGACACTTAATAATTACCTAGCTATGTGACCTTGGGCAAATTACTTAACATCATTGCCTAGCAAACCACCCCCAAAAAATTAATCCAGCTCCCTAATTTTACAGATGAGGAAACTAAGACTCAGGGAGATTAATTTATTTGCTCATAGTCATGAATTTCTCTGGCAAGATTTGTACTAAGGTCTTTCTGACTCCAAGTCCAGTTATTGTATCACTCTTCTGGTTAAAGATAGAAAATAGACACTGTGATTAGGCTAGATTAATTCAGAGATTTCAGTACAGCTCTGTGCATAGAATTGTGGTTGAAAAAGTCTCTAATTTGAAGTTTTACTGGTGATCATGACAGTAGAGGTGTGGGGTGGGGAGAGACTGTAAATGGCTGGAATTTTAGAATTAAAGGAAGACAGGAAAAAGAAGAGAGAATTCCGGGTATGGGAGTAGCCAGTACAAAGATACAAACCTGGGAGGTGGGGTATCATGTATATTGAACAGTAATAGGCTGATTATCTCTCAGTTAGAGAGGACATGGAAGGAGTGAAGTAAGAATACTGAAAAAAGGAGGGAAAGATCAGGTGGTGAGACACTTTAAATGTCCAACAGAAGTAATAGGGAGGCATCAAATTTTTTTGAGTAGGAAGGACTGGGATAGCAAGTTCAGAGCTGGCCTTAAGAAAAAAAAAAGTGTGACTAGCAGCAAAATTTAAATAATTTTCTTCTGATCCCTGAAAAACTTCAAGATAAGGGTAATTTCTTTGATTCTTCCAGTTAAAATGGCAAATATCAAAGGGTCACAACTTCCTCGGGTCTCTGACACATAAGAGGCTCAGAAAAGTAAAAATGGGTCCTTGAAACCTAACAAGTTGTTCATTTGCTCAGAGGAATGAGGGAGGATGCATTTCAGGAAACCTTGAAATGCAAATCATCTTGTGTACTTGCCATCCTCCAAGAAAAAATTCCAGTCGGAAAAGAGGATCCACTCTCTTTCTGCAAATAGCATTAATTTTGTGAAACTATTTCATTGGAGCTCCTCTAGTGAGTGGCATCCCACTTTTAAATCAGTCTTTCAGCCTCCATCCCACTCATCCTACTCATATAAATCAATCCAGCATACTCCAGCCCATAGTGTTTCCCTTCTCTTGATCTAGGAGCACATTGATTCTCAGAAATCAATCATGTTTCAGTATTCCTAGCAACCACTCCTCTATCCTTTCTTTTCTGCACATTATTTTTCTAATGAACATATGTCTATCTTGCATTTGGACATACAAATGCAACTGTAAATACATATAGGTACAATAAAGTATCTGATACATAGTAAGTTCTTAAGTCTAGTTTACTGATTGGAATAACTTCAGAAATAATTCCATTAAAAAAAAAAACTTACATCCCAAGCTATCACTCACTCTCAATGTAGTCTCCTGGGCCATTCTCCAATACCAAGCCTCTCCTCAATAATGGCTTGTCCTTTTCACATCTCTGGCGGCTCAGAGCAATTTCCATGATGAGATTCCATGCATGTTCCTTTTGGGATCTGGGGGGATGTCTGTGGAAGGAGTTAGGACCATAGAATCATAGGTTGACAACTAAGATGTCCCTTAACAGGTCATTGAATCTCATGCTTTTATAAATAAAGAGACTGAGACACCTCTATTCCCACTTCAGGTTACATGGGTAAGTATTAGTAGAGCCAGGCTTTCAAACCAGGTTTTCTGATTCCAAGTTCATGAGGATGGTGGTTCAAAGGCAAAAGCATTCCAGAATGTATACTCTCTGTTCAGAAGTATCAATGTTTCATGTCACTGTTTCCTTTCTCTTAAACAAAGATCCCTGCCCAAACATCATCTATAATTTTACCAATTGATTCATATTCTGAAAGTAAGAAAGTGTTTTGGATGAGACTAGAAGAAGACTACTAAAAATGGGAATGAAAAACTGGCATCTATATAGCCCTTTAAGGTTTTGTATTCACAATGATGCTATTTTTTATTTTTATTTTTTTTAGGTTTTTGCAAGGCCAATGGGGTTAAGTGGCTTGCCCAAGGCCACACAGCTAGGTAATTATTAAGCGTCTAAGGCCAGATTTGAACCCAGGTACTACTGACCCCAGGTCCGGTGCTTTATGCACTGCACTACCTAGCTACCCCAACAATGATGCTATTTTTAATCATATTTCAGAGATGAGACTCAAGATACAAAGAAGGCAAGGGACATCCCTTGTGACTACAGACTACAATTCCATTACTTATTATATGGAAGAACTTGTGGTGATGGTGGTTGCTCAGTTATTTTCAGTCATGTGCAACTCCATTTTGTGTTTTTTGGCAAAAATACTAAAGTGGTTTGCCATTTCTGTCTCCAGTTCATATGACAAATGAGGAAACGGAAGCAAACAGGGTGAAGTGACTTACCCAGAGTCATACTGCTAGTTAGTGCCTAAGGCTGGATTTGAACTCTGGAAAATGAGTCTTCCCAACTCCAGACCCAAAGTTCTATCCTTTGTGCCACCAAATTGCCACCTCATATTAATCTTTTAAGATCTTTGACTTCATTTTTTTCAATCTGTCCATTCATATCTATCCTATCTTCTTCCTCATGGAATTGGTATGACACTCCAATGAAATAATGTTCAAGAATGCATTTATTCATTCAACAAACATTTATCAAGAACCCACTATGTGCTAGACAAAATGTTAAGTTAGCATTAGGCTGTGAGGGACTTTTAGTATTTAATAGAAAAATCTGTATTTTATCCTAGAGTTAAAAGAGAATCACTGGTAGTTCTTAATCTGACACTGACATGATGAGTCCTGTGATTAGGGACATAATTGTGGCAGTTGAGCAGAGGGTGGGTTGGAAAGTGATGAAATATAAGGCAGGACAATGAATTAGGAGGTGATTTCAATAGTCAGAGCACTTTATAACTATATAATCAAAAAGCACTTTAAGAATGGCACCTGTATTTGTGATTTCCCTGATGCAGAGGATTCCTTGGAGTGAATGGACTCCCTCTAACAATGTATATCAGCAAATGTCCTGTTACTTCTAGTTTAGAGGGTTTTCTGGGTCACCAAGACAAAATTTGATTCTAAGTTTTTCCAGTTTATCATACTGTTTCTCTATAGTTACTCTATCACTATTACTGATTCTGTATCTTTGATTTAATTATAATTCAAATTACCCAATAACACTTTGATAGATGAGCTTCCTCCTAATAACCACAAGACCTTTACTTGCAGAATCCATCCTTCTGGTGTCACCAACATTTGAATCTCTATTTCTGACCTATTGAGGAAGATCTGGTTTTCCAGGCATAGCTCTCTGCTTAATTTCTTTCCCTCTGAGAAGTCTCTTATTTCCTTAAATGAAAACAAGGACATAAATCAACATTATGTCTATAAACATTCATGGTACCCTGACCTTTCCTGTCATAATGAATTGAGAGTTGCCTTAGTAGCAATATGAAGCTATACTGATCTGTCAATGAGTGTTGGCCCCTGGACAAGTTCTCAGAGGATATATGTAGCTAGCTAGTCAGGTAGATGGGTAGGCAGGTAGGTAGATAATGGATCAATATAGATATATGTATCTATGTGTTCTATGTGTATCCTGCATGTCATAAGGCAATATATAAATTATACACACATGCATATTCACATGTAGGTAGCTATATGTATATGTTTATGTTAGCATGTGCATATCCTTGCATAAACATATATGTGTATTCTTTGTTTATATATTTATATATGTATATATATATATATATATATATACATGTATATAATATGGGTGTTTGTGTATATGATTGAATGTAAGTATTGTTGTCCTTCATTCCTGGAAAGGACTAAAATGACATCACTATGTTAGAGTCAAGTTACAGTGTGCCAGCTATGGCTGGTCAGAGCATTATGAGCTTGGAATGTTCTACCCTCAATTAGGCATAAATAGACCATGTGAATACCTGGGGAAGGTTCTCTAAACTTGCACATCTTGTATATGTGTGTATATATATTTATACATAAAAATGTATATGCATATACATATATGTGTCCTTAGTCTTTCCCAAAGTCCTGATATTCCTTCTTTGGGGATTTGGATTCTTCCTTGAAGTCAGAAATTTAACATTTTGCTTGTTCATTTACAAACTAGTTTTTACTCTTAAAACCATCCCTAAAAGGAACCAGGACCCTAAGAATCCCTCTGAGTTCAGAAATATCTATCCCACCATGTGTTCCTCTCCAATATTTTTATACAGGAGAAATCAAGGCAAAATAAATGTCATGGGAAATAATGGTAACTGAAAATTTTATGTCACTTTAAACTTTGCAAAGCCCTATACAAAAGCAGAACAAACTTCTTTATTGAACAGGGTCAGTGAATATATATCCTTCCCCATTGATAAGTCTGTCCTCACTATACCTTACCATCACCCCCAGTTTCTAATACTTTATGTTTTTTCTTCCACTTTTTATAATATAATCTGCTTGAGGGCAGGGATTGTATTGCTTGTGTGTTTTTATATCATCAGCAATCAATGCAGTGTCTGGTACAAAGTAATAACTCAATAAACATTTCACCAATTAATCTCTTCATTCATCCATTTATCTATCCACCTATTTTCTGTATTATTTATCTATTTTATCTCTCCATCCATTCATCCATTCATCTACCAATTATCTATCTATATTAGATATTCATTCATCTATCTACCTATTATCTCTATTATCTTTCCATCAAATTATCCATTCATCCATCCACCCATCCATTCATTCATCTACCTATTATCTATTTATATTATCCATTCATCAATTTATCTATCCATTCATATAACTAACCATCCAGTCATTCATCTATATACCTATTTATCTATCTATATTACCCATCCATTCTTTTATCTATTATCTATCTACAGTAACTATCTATTCACCCATTCATCCTTTATCTATCTATTTATCTATCCGTCTGACCATCCATCAGCTAGCTTACCTGGGTCAACTGTGGTTCTGTAGGCATTGTGATGTGGGCAGTTTGATTATCATTGAAAGTATTCAGGATCAGCAAGGATTTTACCAACTACAGCAGGACCTGACAGAAGATTTGGAATTTGAGAACCTAGTTTCAAATCTTGTCTCTGTCGCCTACTACTATCTTTGTGACCTTGGACATCTGTGCTTTCTGAACTTCAAAATCCTCATCTATGAAAGGAGAGTTTTGGAAAAGATGTTCTTCTAAGTTTCCTTAAATCCCCAAATCCATCATCATATGTGCAGGAGGCAAAGGGAGGATAATAGGTTTCCATGAAAAAGAAGTGCCTACAGTGGATGTCAGCCTCCTGAGGCAATGTTCCATTGCTCTACAAAAGTGTGTACTCCTTTCCTGAAAACATTCATGCTGAGCCTCAGGTTCTTTGTGCTTTTACCAAAAAAATCATCATCAAAGTATCAGCTTTCAAATTTTAGGCTATAGATGAAGGTTGATGTGAATCCTTTGTTTAAATATTTACAGAATTGAAATAATTGATTAAGAGGAAGTGCTTAGGACAGGAAAAATGTTTATTAATAAATAATAACAGTGACAGTAGTTTTCCTTTCTTTCATGGAGCTCTTTCTTTCATAAGTAATGCCCATTTGATCCATTTTGTAAATGTTAAATCAATTTGAAAGATATGAGTACATACTCTCTTCCCACTCTAAAATGCTATGGTTCTGTGGTTCTGCTCCACAGCAGAATCCAATTCCCCTCTTAGACTCAATGGCAACCGAGCTGCCTAAAGGGGCCAAATTGGTGCCCTCAGGGGCCACCTGTTATCTTGATACTGTTGTTTGCATTTTCTCTGAGTATACAGACCAGAGAATATCCTTGTTCCCTTGCCCAAAGGCATCCTGGTTGAGAACTGGGTGTCACAGTACCTCCAGTGCCCTGACTTCCTCCTCTCTCTTCCAGATCTACAAAGCAATGGCCCCTGGCATCTCATAAAATGTTATCAAGACAGGGAGATTAGTGTAAGGAGCTCCATACTAGTGGAGTTATTGATGCTGTGCTTCAGGAAACCTCAAGACCACACTGAGTTCTCTCCCCCTTGAAGTGTGAGAAAAACAAAACCTTGTCATCGTTTCTGAGCACCAGACACTAATGTGTCTAGAACTCTGTTAACTGGCATAGGAGGATACCCATTGGAAAAGTTGAATATTCAGGCGGACAAGGGAGACCGGAAGCCAGGAGAAAAGGAGAGACGAGTTAAGGATAACACATGTTTTGAAAAATCTATTGTAGATCAGAAAGAAGTATCAAGGATATGGAGAATAGTATGCTAAAATGGAAAGAGCAGATTAGGAGTCAGGAGAACTGAGCTCCAATCCCTTCTTCTACTATTTACAACTTAGTTAAAAATCCTACCTTACCAATTAGATTTTACTTTTCCTGCATAGTTAAGTCCCTAGAGGCCCAATGGGTCACTCAGGTAAATAGCAAATGTTTAAGGATCTACTATGCACCAGACACTATGTCAAGTCCCCAGAAGTAGGATGACAAGTGCATCATTTCAGCTTTGGGTAGACTCTGGCAAGTAGGAGAACTAGATTCCTGTGAGAGCAGGTCACAGGGTAGTTTCTGGGCAGAACTGGCTTCCACTGCTGCTTCTCCCTGTTCCCTTACTGTATATGTAGGAAACCTCCACAACAGGGTGATTAGGTCTCAGTAAAGACATCCCCAGAGCAGGGTGGCCAGGATAGAGCAAGGAGAGAACTGCAGAAAACAACTTTGGGGGGTGTCATCTTGTTTCTGTTGCCTCTCTTTTGGGAACTCCAATATACTCCCACCCATTTAATTAAAATCCTTCCTAAGACAACTTACTTACTGTGTAATTCTTGGCAAGTCATCTATGCACCTCAGTTTCCTCATCTGTAACATAAGGATTAAAAATAGCACCTACATCTCAGGGTTGTGAGGGTCAAAAGAGATAACTTTTGAAAAGCACTATATAAATGCTAGTGAGGATAATGATAAGTATATATATATATATTTTATATAATACATGCATATATGTAAATATATGTATACATAGATGATGGATGGATGGATGGATAGACAGGGGATAGATCATTAGATGAATTGATGGATAAATGGATGGGAAGAGATAGAATAGATAGATACATACATACATGCATAGACACATACATAGATGCATATACCTAGATATATAAATAGATAGAATTCCTGGAAATTTCACCTCTCTGAAATTCCACTTTCTCTTGTTAATTTAATGGGTAAGACTAGAAGGTTTCTGAGGCCCATTCCTATTCAAAATATATAGAATTCAAAATTCGTTCCAATTCAAAAGCTCAGTCATCAGATATTCCACGATACTGTGAGAAGTCTTGTTCAAAGTTATCAGATCATAATTTTTTTATTTTTTTCACAAAGATTTTATTTATTTTGAGTTTTACAATTTTCCCCCTAATCTTGCTTCCCTCCCCCCACCCTCTACGGAAGGCAATTTGCCAGTCTATACATTGTTTCCATGGTATACATTGATCCAAATTGAATGTGATGAGAGAGAAATCATATCCTTAAGGAAGAAAAATAAAGTATAAGGGATAGCAAAATTACACAATAAGATAACGTGTTTTTTTTTCCCCTAAATTGAAAATAATAGTCTTCGGTCTTTGTTTCAAACTCTACAATTCTTTCTCTGGATACAGATGGTATTCTCCATTGCAGATAGCCCAAAATTGGCCCTAATTGTTGTTGCACTGATGGAATGATCAGATCTTAAATTTTGAAGGGACCTCAGATCCAGAGACAATTTACTATAAAGCAATTAATAGCCAAGTATGTGGTTCTAGAAATGGTAAGAGGGAAAAATATGTTTTTGTAATACAACACTTGGCAGGATTCTTCACAATCTGTTTTTTTAAAATATTCTTCAGCTATTGAAATGGGTTGATATGATTTTCTGTTCTATAAATGAGGAAATTGAGCCCCAGAGAGGTTAACTAAGGCAATAAAACTCAGGATTATGCAGCTAGGAATTGATGGAATCAAGATTCCAGCACAGACCCAGTCTTCTAAACTATAGTGAGCATTTCAGTAAACGAAGCAGGCCTTGGTTGTTCAATTAAATCAACAATTTAACTACATGACTTATCCACTCAATAAAAATTTATAGCAGTAACTAGGAGAGAAGGAGTTATAGAATAGTTATCCACTCTCATTTTTCTAGAATCTAGACCGAAGGTCCCTAAGAGGCCAATTGGCCCCAGCTCCTGGCCTTCCTGAACGCCTGCCTTTTGGCCTTTGAAGACAGTGGACTGGCAGGGAAGCTCTTATTAAAATGTTAGTTGCTGTACAGTAAACCCTGCCATAATTCACTCTGTACCCACTTGCCTTCATCTAGTATAAGCCCTCTGGTTAGATTTTCTCAGCCCAGACTCCTGCATACATTTTCTGTGCCTAACAGATTCTCCATAATTCTTCTCCATCTCTACTGTCAATCAACAGTTTATTCAACAGTTACTAAAGCCCCAGGCACTGTGCTGGGAAGAATGAATAAAGTCCAACAGGAAAGGAGATTGGAATTTGAATCACTAGAATTTGAATCTGAGTCTTTCTGGCTCCAAGGTTAGGCCTCTATCTCTCCTTATCTACCCAACCATTCCTATGGTAATTATTATGATAATTTGCTCCTATTTCTTTTGCTTGCCCTCTGATTAGTTTATACTGCCTCACTATTGGCAGCCTGGGCCACAGTGATAGAATTCTGGGTGTGGAGTTAGAAAGACCTACAGTCCTAATCCAGTCTCAGAAACACATACACACACACACACACACACACACACACACACACACACACACACACACACACAGAGTCTGTGTGACCCTAGGCAAGTCACTTAACTCCTGTTTTCTCTGCTTCCTCAACTATGAAATGGAGATAATTGTGGTAAGAATCAAATGAAGTCATATTTAAAGTCCTTCCTACTCTATCTGGCTCATAATAAAGATTTTTCTCCCTTCCTATAGGAATTGTTATGATAACTTATATAATTATAATGTCACTGCCTGCCCTCTGATTAGATTTTACTTACTGCAGAGTAAGTTCCAAGAAGTATTATGTGGTCATTCAGTCAATTAACAAATATTTAACTAGGCAGGGTAAGAATTAGATCACTCCCAGCTTTGGACAGACTCTTTGAAGCAGGAGGACTAGATTCCTGTGATATCAAGTCACAGGGCAATTTCTGGGGAGAATTGCCCCCCCACTCCTTCTCCCTAATATATACAGAAAGACGCACCCCCCCCCCTCCCTCCAGCAGTAAAGACAAGTCCCAGAGCAGGGTGGCCAGGAAAGAGCAAGGAAGAAACAGCTGCAGAAAATGACTTTGGGGATTCTTGCCTTGTTTCTGTTGACTCTTTGGGGGACTCCAATACACTCCCCACTATTGCAACAGAAATACAGGTGGAATGACTCAGCTGCTCTTTCCTGCCGTGAGATGCAGCTCTGGAGGGAGAGGAGATTTCAGCAATATTTCAATAAGCATTAAGGTTGTTTGGATTGGATGAATTGTGGGAGGCAACAATCCATGGGCCAGACACATGTGGCTTTCACAGACCCGGAGGCAGGGCTAATAGACATAAAAACAGCTCTGAATCCCATGCCTCAAAGCTCAAATTGGGGAACTGTGGAAGGAAGTTGGCCACTATCTGTCTGGCTCAACTGCTGATCAGGGTTAAATATCTTAGCACCCACATGGGCTAGAATGCTTTGATAGAACTGGTCTTTCAGAATGCCATTTATTAATATAGACATGGTCCTTAAGTGCATCCCCATGCTACTCAAGAGATGAATTTATCTTCCATCTCTTAGGGATACTGAGACTTACATTTTATCCCAAGATTTATAAAACAAGCCTATCTGAGGAAATAATAAACTAAAAAGTGTAATGAAAAGTGACAAACTTTACATATGATTGGGAGAAAAATAAAATATTATTTTTTTAAATGAGCATGAACATGAGCTCAAGTCAGACCAGATTGGGGGCAGGAGCCAGAAGGGATAGAGTATCTGGAGTCATTGGGAAAGTATTGCAACCTTAGGGTCACTGGAATCTGGAGAAAGTGGTAATGATGTGTCAATGAGTGAGGTCTGAGTAGATTAGCAGGGGCTTCTACTTTTGGAGTCTGAAAGTCTGAATTGGAATCAAATCTCTGCTCCTTCTAAGGTTAGCAAAGCACCTTTAAATACATTATCTCAACCAGATTCTACAAGAGTCCTGTAAGTATTATTCTCCCTATTTTGTTATTATTGTTCAGTCATTTCAGTTCTGTTCAAGTCATAGTGACCCCATTTGGGGTTGGCAAAGATTCTGGAGTGGTTTGCCATTTTCTTCTCTAGCTCATTTTACAGATGAGGAAACTGAGTAAACTGGGTTAAGTGACTTGCCCAGGGTCATTCAAATAGTAAGTGTAACAAGTTTGAATTCAGGAAGATAAGATTTCTAACTCAGAACTGGCATTCTAACCACTGTTCCACCTAGCTGCCATGTGTGTACATGTGTGTATGTGTATTATTCATCTGTATTATTATACTAGATTATATCTTATATCATATTATGTTACTGAATATATTTTATTTGATTATATTTATATTAATTTATATAAAATTTATATAAAGCATACAGAAAAAAATTTATTTCTATATCTCCCAATTTTACATATCTCGAAACTAAAATCAAGTGACTTACCCAAGGTGACTTAATGTTTGTCCATAATTTTTGAAGAAGACCATGAAAACAAGGAGGTAATGCCATGATAAGCACATGAATTGAATCTGAGTGAAGGTGATGCAGGGATAAGCCACCAGCTTTACTTTCTCCTCCAGAGCCATCTGGGTCCAGTGGTCAGTTATGAATCAGGACAACTGGAGAAGATCCTGGCTGTGGGGCAACCAGGGTTAAGGAACTAGTCCAAGATCACACAGCTGTAAGAATCAAGCATCTGAGGCCAGATTCAAACTCCTTTTCTGACTCCAAGGCCAGTGCTCTCTGATCCTAAGACCAACACTGGTAACAAAGGCTTCCCTAGCCCTTCCTTTCCAATCAGATTGTAGAGCACTTAGCAATTTTAGTGGTGTAAACAACATTGGAGATGTTAAATAGATGCTCATTAATTCTTTCTCCTGGAAATAACATTTCAGTACTCACCTCTCTGAAAACCATTCCCAGGTGAATACTGTTTACCCTTTAGAGAGTAAACTCCTCAAGGGTCTAGCTTTTGTATTTGTATCCCCAATATTTATCATAGTGTCTAGGGAATAAAAAGCACTTAGCAGATGTGTTTTTTCCCCATTCACATATTTGTTCATTCATTTAGAGAATATTAAGATAAAGAGTAAGGATTCCCAAAAATAAATTCAGGTTGAATGAGAGAATAGGAAAGTTTGGTTCAGAAGAGAATGAGGGTCAAAAAGGAAACACATATTTGAGGAATCCAATGGAAAAACAAACTAGAAAGGACATTGAAAAGTGCAAAGTGCCACACAAATGTCATCAATTCAGTTCACATTAGGATTGGGGGTAAGATGGGGGACTAGAGTATGCAATAGGTCCTAGAAGTAAGAGACATGGATGGAGATATTGAGGTCAATGTACTGTTTAAGAACTATCTCTAAAGTTAAACAAAACTGGTCTCTGTATCTATCCAAGGTACTTATGTTTGCTTTATTTGTAAATAGTTTTAAGCTCATTTAATTCTCACTAACTGTCTTGTAAAGCAGTTTCTGTTTAGCTGAGGAAAAAGAAACAGTGAATTGCTATTGTAAGGACTTCTACAATGGGCATAGGAGCCACAGGACTTAAATAGAGGAGGGGAAGGAACAGGAAGAACCAATATGTTCCCAAGGTCATAGTCTCAAGAGGGATTCTCCAAGACCCAGGTGAAGACAGGAAACTCTTAACTAGACAGATGTACTACTATCACGTGCAGAGAAAAAGAAACCATTCCAAAAGTAGCTTTTTGGGGTCATCTTAAAAATTTACTTAGCGATTAAAGTGACCAACAATGACCTGGTTGATCTGACAGAAGTAAAATTTTAAGATAAAAAGACTTAATTTCATTGACATAGTGAACTTGGTTGCCACATATAGATACAGCCTTAATTGGAGCCCCAAAATGAAAGGTCACTATTCAAAACTGTAATGCCTAGCAATACCATTGCTTAGATACAAACCTGGGGAGAATCTGTATATGTCTAGGCTACAAAGGGAAATCAACATTATAGCAGATGTGTTCTGGAGTTCTATCTTGGCATCTCTTTCTAACTTGGCATCTCTCTAGATGTCACCACCTCATTCCCTCTCACTGGGTATTATATTTTCATGACACTCTAGTGAATCATCCCTACCTCCATTTTGACATCTAGCTGGGGCCACCTGAAATACTAAGCCATGCTTTTTTTTTCAATCCTGAATCAAAATTTACCTGTCCTATATCTCATAGGATTTCTAAACTTATTTTTTTTTGGTGCCATGGACTCTTTCAACTATTGGATGAAATCTGTAGAAGCCTTCTCCTACTTCCATAAAATAAAAGTTATAGAATAACAATGGAAAGTAGTTATATTGAATATCACTATGAAAAAAAAATTTAAAGAAAACAAGTTCATGGATATCAGTTTAAAACCTCTTTGAGCTTACAAATGATTACTTTGTTAATTCTTTCATTAAATAGTTCAAACTAAATTGTTAACAATTTTATATACTACTCCATGGAGGTTATTTGCATTTTAAAAGACACTACTGTAGACAATGATGGTGCCATCTAGAAGAATGAATTTTTAGTTGTGGGAGGTTTCTGAAACCTTAGGGCTCTTTTTTTCCTTGTCCTCCATTCATTCTGAAAGTGAAATACCTGTTTTCCAACACATATGCCAAGACATGTTCATGAAAACATGAGTTTCCTTCCTTTTTCCTGGCAATTTTGGACCATGGAAACAAGAAGAAAAGTCACATAATCATGGTATAGCCTATCAAAAAAGGCACTCTTTTTAGGATTTCACATTTTCAAGGCAATGGGGTTACCCAAGGTCACACAGCTAAATAATTAATAAATGTTTGAGGCTGGATTTGAACTTGGGTCCTTCTGACTTGTCCCTCAAGCAATGCATTGTTAACAATGCAATACTATACTTCAAATGATTCAAGATTTCATCTCTGTGGCAGCCTGCTCCCTGAAACAGATTAAATGACTCAACAGAGGGTAGATTTCCATGCCCCCAAAATATAAAAAAAATCATCCCCTGTTGATCTGGTGATGAGTCTCATTGATCTTAGATGTAATGGTCATCAGATGATAACAATCTGTCCACTGTAAGACTGGGCTAAAATATAATTCCTGTTCAATAGCTTGTGCTCCACTGGTCTAGCCTTCAAATAAGTCCACCCCATGCCAAGACACTAGAGGATTAATAGGGAAATATAGCTTATCTTTGGTAAAAATGGTTCCCTCTCCTAGGACAGATTTGATAAAGTGGGCATGGCCTGAATAGAACAGATCCTTAGAAATAATGTCTTCTTCATCACATATATGTGTATATGTTCTTTTTTTTTTCTAGCCCGGTCAAAAAGTCTAGTGATGGGAGAACAAAGTGGACCTCCTGCCAGACCAGCTTCCCCCAACTTGTCAGACCGGGCACTGAAATCTGGCTGGCTAAAGAAACAGAGAAGTATAATGAAGAATTGGCAACAACGCTGGTTTGTGTTACGTGGGGACCAGCTATTTTATTACAAGGATGAGGAAGAAACCAAACCACAGGTAAGAATGTTAAGGCAGAGCATCTGAGTTGCAGGGATAAGAAGAGAGCAGATGCAGCCAGCCAATAACCCTGAAGAGTCTATCATCTTCCTGGCCATGCTAAAAATGTCCTCAGTACAATAAGCATGGAGAAAGAGAAGAGATGAGGAGAAGAGAAGGGAGGGAACGAGAAAGGGAGGGCAGAGGAGGAAATGAAGAGAGGGAAGGTGGGAAGGAGAGGGAAAGAGATTTTCTTTACTGTATTTGAAAACTAGTCTCATAAGAGCCACAAACAAAGAAAAAAGTGTGAACAAACAGTAGAGCAGCATGATTGTGGAAGGTGTGCTCAAATATTCTGTTTGTTTTATTTTGATTTGCGTTTTCCCTCTATTTCTGTTTCATTCATACCATGAATATTGCTGTAGTTTATATGCCTGACTGTAATGGTCCAGGGTCACATTGTACCATTAGAGAATGCTACATAGTGAATTGGTATACATGGAGTTCTTTTAAAAAGTCTTAAGATCAATTAATTAATTAATGTCTTAAGATCACTGTTATCCCCAAAACTGCCTGAGAAGGCTTAGCAACAATAATCAGGTAGACAGAGGAGGAGGAGGAAGAGGAGAAGGAAGAAGAGTTAGAAGAGGAAGAAGAGGAAGGATTGGAAGGAGTGGTAGTAGTAATAAACCAATATTTCTATAGCACTTATTAGGTGTCAAAGCACTGCTAAGTACTTCACTGATATTATCCCATTTAACTCTCTCAACAACCCTGGGAGATAGCAACCCCATTTCATAGATGAGAAGGTGACTCAGGTAAACAGAGTCTAAGTGCTTTCCCCAGTCACACAGCAAGGCTATCTAACTAATAAGTATCAGAGGCAGTATTTGAATCTGTCTCACCTTCAATCCACTGTCCACATTGCCCCAGTTTTTTGTTGTTCAGTCATTTCAATTGTGTGCAAGTCTTCATGACTCTAATTGGAGTTTTCTTAGAAAAGATACTGAAGCAGTTTACCAATTCCTTCTCCAACTCGTTTAACAGATGAGGAAACTGAGGTAAACGGGGTTAAGTGATTTGCCCAGAGTCACAGAGCATGAAAGTGTCTGAGGCTGGATTCGAAATTACAAGATAAAACTTCCTGACTCAGGTTCAGCACTCTATATACTTCACCACCGTTGTCCCAATTAGCAAGTTTTATGTAACTTTATACGTTCACATTCAGATTCTAGGCATCTTTTAGGATAATGAAATGTAGGCACACACATGAACATGTTTCTATCAATCAATCAGTAAACATATATTATGTGTCTACCTCAAGTCAGACACAGTGCTAAGTTATACAAAAGGAGACAAAAGACAATCCCTGCCCTCAAAGAGCTTAAATCTGATGCTTCTTTATTTCTGCTTCATTATTTTTATCTTCAAGAGTGGAAATATCAGTAGGTCTCAGGATTTTACACGCTAAAAACACTAAAAATATGTCTCTCCCCTTCAAGAGCTTTTGTTGAAGTTGATCATATCTATTGATATTTGTCTATCAGAAATCAAAATTGTTTTAAACTTTGAGTTTAAATTTTGAGTGATTAATTCATTTTAAATATTATGAATACCCAAATTAAATATAAAAAAACATATGAAGATGTTATCTGCACCCAGAGAAAGAATTGATGCATTGAAATATGTTTAGAATGATTTTACATATATATATATGTATTTGTATACAAATGTACTATATATCTATCATCTATCTATATCTATCCACACATACTTGTTCCTAAGCCATCTCTAGGGCAGAGGTGGGGGGGAGGGAAAAAAGAAATTTACATAATAAATTTATTATATATTTAAGAGATTTACTAAATTATACATAATAGATTTGCAGTTTCATGTACAATTATCTATTTTATTATACTATGTTGTATAAATGCTTATTTAAATATATATTAATTTTTTAAAAAGAAAAGTGAAATTTAAAATATTTTAATATTATTATGAAAATAGATTTAATCACTCAGATTCCTTGAAAGGGTCTTAAGGACTACCAAGAGTTCTCTAACTCTATTCTGAGAATAATTGCTCTAGAGAAAGGAGGCTTCAGATAACTCCTCGTAGAAGTATTTTCATGTTTTGGAGATTCAGTTTTGCTTCCATGTGACCAAGGTCTACACCTTAGTAATTTTCTAATTTTTAGTAATACTTAAAGATTAATTTATAATCTAGGGCTTGATCAATTTCCCCCACTTTTCATCATACTTTTTCATATCATGCAAGTGGTTACTTCCCAGGACTTATCCCTATTGCCAACTTGTGGTTACAACAGCCCAAATGCTTATATTTCTATCCATAACTATAAATGGTTGAATCAAAATTCAAATTGAGCATGTATTTTATAAATACTGTCCATGAAATATGTGTAACATGATTGTATATGTATAACCTGTATCTGATATCTTGCTATCTTAGGATGGAGGGAAGGAGAAAACGAATATTATCATTACATACAATTGGAAAAATAAATTATTTTTTTTAAAAAGAATATAAATACTGGTTCATACCTCCTTCAGATGGCTGGAGTTGCAGAGTGGTTTTTATAGAAAAAAGTCACTGAATTCAGTAGAACTTGGTCAAAATCCCAACATTGTGATTGTAGGCAAGAATCTTCTCTGAGCTGTTTCCTCAATTCTTTTTTTTTTAGGTTTTTGCAAGGCAAATGGGGTTAAGTGGCTTGCCCAAGGCCACACAGCTAGGTAATTATTAAGTGTCTGAGGCTGGATTTGAACCCAGGTACTCCTGACTACAAGGCCAGTGCTTTATCCAGTACACCACCTAGCCGCTCCCCAGTTTCAATTATAAAATAGGGATGCCCATTTAAAAAAAAAAAAACTTTTTGCTGCATTAATTGTCAGCCAAAACATTGTAAACATATTGACTGCCCTGGGTTCTATATTCAGATCCGCCTCTCATCATGGGTAGTCTTGGGCAAGGTTTTTAAGTTCTCTAAATCTAGCTTTTGTATTTGTAAATTAAAGATGTGAACTTTCAGGGCTCTTTCTTTTTTAAACCTATAATCTAATGATTTCCTGATCCTGGTCCTCCTAGGATCTACACAAATAAGTTCTAGGAGTTCACAGTAAAAGAAAAATAATAGTGAAGGTGGAAGAGAACTGATCTCGGGGCTTGATAACTTACCTTCTCGTTCCAGCTCTGCCACTACCTTAGCTCTAATGCTTCTAAGCTTTGTCTAAATGGGTCTAAAATGGGTCTAAAAACTGTGGTTCTACCAATCTTACCAGAGGTGAAGAAGAGAGATAGATGAGATCTGAATATGCTTTGTAAAGTTCTGTTTCAAAGTAAGGTGGTATCTTTAGGATGAATTTAGTGTCTCATTCTAGATGGATGTTCTATCAGACAATAGACTTAGTAAGGACTAAGTGACTCATACAGTAGTATTTTCTTCTAGAAGTATCTTGATTTCCCCTTCCTGGAAAAGCAACACTATTATTGCTGGATCACTAAACAGTGTCAGAACTTGAGGGCTGCTATTTGTCAAATTAATCCCATTACTTTATGATATGCACTCTCCATCCTGCAGCTTTGCTGGTGGAAAACAAACCTAATTTCTACATAATTGCACGTAATTACTTGTAATGGACTAATTCTAGATGTCTGGTTCCTGGAAAAATTTACAGTGATTGCTGTTCACAATAACTAAAAATATCCATGTGGTTGGAATCTTCCCATCAGAAAGCTTATGTTAGCAGTTGTAATTGTCAGAAGGAAGTAGGCCTGGTAGTCCTGCTAGCTGCTTAGAAAGAATGATAAATGAAGGTAATAACTCTGCCTAGAGACTAGACTTCATCTCCAAAATCTTTTTTTATGTTGACTTTGTCATCGCCCCAGTGAGGAAGGTCGGCAGATGACAAGGGCCATTATAGCGAACTTTATTTCTGAGATGGGAGATCTGAAATATGGAAAGGCCAAGTGACTTGCATGCCATTACCTGGCAAGATGGGGGAGGGATTTTCTAAAGGAATATTTATTTGTCTGTTCCTATAGTTCTTTCAGGGAGGCGAGATTTCATGACTGTATTCAAAGGGAATTTAAATATATTTGATAAATGAAAAATGCTTATTTCTTTTTCTGCTCTTGGGAACTGAGAGTACCTGGGTGAAAAATATCTCAATTTCTTGAACAACTAATAAAGGCCTACCACCCAATAAGATACTAATTAATCAATCAAATAATGAGCATTTATTAATTGACTACAATGTGCCAGTTGATCTATTATTTTGCCATTAGCCTTACCTACTCTTTAATTTATCCCTTCACAATAATGTATTCCATCTTCCTTAGCCCATTAGTTTCAGTCATTCATTTGTTACTTCTTCTACTCAATATATAGTTATTAAATACCTACTATGTCCAGGCACTAAGGACAGAGAAGTAAAAATGATTAAAGAAGCTAACCTTCTCATGGCATTTTAATATAGGAATGATTCCATTAGAAAAATGTCAGGGTAAAACTAATGATTTCTATCTAATGAGACTAATTCTGCCTTTTGCTGGAAGTTTACAGAAAGAATATGTATATCTTGAGCAAGTCTTAGGATAAGGTCAGGAGGAATTGGCATTCTCTGAGTTTTAAATAAACTTTATTGAATTAAGAATAGGTTTAATTTTAGTTGCAAAAAAAGGTTCCCAGGTTCAAGCCAAGAGTTAGGGAGGCCTATAACAAGGTGTTGTATGGCTTAGAAAATAGCAAACCAAGCAAGCAAATGGTATCTAGAACCAGATGGAAAGTGACATTGTTAGAAATGCAAATAATGAATTGTAAAAAGCAAGGAGGCAAGTCAGTGATAGAGAAGATCATGCTAGGGGCTAGAACAGGTGTTCTGAACCTGAGGTCTATGAAGATTGGAAAGGAATGTTGACAGGTTGCAGTGTGATTTTTGTAGAAAGAGGACTACACCTAAATTCAGTAGATCTTGGTCGAAATCTTAATGGTGCAATTGTAACTAGGCACCTTCTCTGAGCTCAGATTCCTCATTTCTGCAATAGGGGTGCTCATATTTTTTTTTTTAGTTTAGTTTTGTTTGTTTGCTTGTTTGTTTTGGCAAGGCATATGGAGTTAAGTGGCTTGCCCAAGGGCACACAGCTAGGTCATTATTAAGTGTCTGAGGTCACATTTGAAGTCAGGTACTCCTGACTCCAGGGCTGGTGCTCTATCCACTGCGCCACCTAGCTGCCCCTATATTTTTTGAAGAAAAGTTTTTACTGTATTAATTAGTGTCTCTGAACCCTGAGTCCAAACCATTCCAATAAGAATGGTTCCCTTTAAAATCCTATTTTACCTTAAGGCATTTGAAAATTTTATTCTGAGAAAGAATCCATAGACTTTACCAGATTGTCAAAGGGTCCTTCACACACACACACACACACACACACACACACAGAGTCAAGAACTTCTCATTTTAGAGCTAGGCAGCTAAAGGGGTAATTTGTGGTGCTTAGTGACTAAATAGTGATATAGTCTTTTAACTCTTTTTGGAATGGGAGCATGTTAGATAGAAAAACACATGTTTTCTGATTAATATGGATCTATGTTTGCCATGATTATACTTATATTAGATTGTTTTCTGTCAGAGGGAGGGGGAAGGGAGGAAGTGAGAAAAATGTGAAACTCAAAACCTTACTAAAAAATAACTGTTAAAAAATACCAGTGCATGAAGTTGGGAAAATAAATAAATAAATGATTAAAAAAAGAGAAAAATACATTTTTCTACAAGATTCATTTTTATTTAGTTGTTTTAGGTTCATTTATAGAGTAGTTAGGAAGAAAATGACATAAACTGCAGCTATAATTGATCCCTCATGAATTTAGCATTTTAGTTCAAATTTGGCATATAATATTCAGCACTGGGACTAAAGGAAAAACTATTTTTTCAGCACCAAAAGAGTTAATATAATAAGGGAAAAGGCATGTTGGAGTTGACTGGAACCTCTACAAAGAATGAATTGTTAAATTTTCAGTGTGAGCCTTTTTATACCTCAGAGATCAGCAAATGTTCCAAACTGTGACTTGATATGTTGATTTGTGGAAAGTCTAAGCTTAAGAAAGTGATGGAGAAAATGTTAGTAATGCAAATTAAACTTAAAAGTGAGTTATGTGTACATTTTCCCCCTGGAAAGATGGTTGTTAACCTTTGCCAGCACACTATTGGATAGGGAGTTTGGGCTATGGATAGCCAACCAGACTGATTCTTTTTGTACACAGAATTCTATTGAATTAGTTTTCATTGTTCCTTTGTTAAATATCTTATTGTCTTGGAAAATTTGGCATAGGTGAAATTTAAAGCTGCAATCCCACTGTACACAGTCCAGGTCAGGTCACATCTGGAATAGCGTGTCCTCTTCCAGATGACAAACATTAAAGTATCATTAATAAACAAAAGCTCCTCCAAGATAGTCAGCTAATGTCAAACTATATTATAATGAGGAACACGTGAAGGAAATAGGACCCTTAGAGAAGAAAAATCAGAGAAACATAATTAATGTCACCATCTACTTAAGGGGCTGGCTTGTAAAAGAATCTTCTTGTGGATCCAAAAGTCAGAACTAGAAGCAATTTCAGGAGTTCCAGGAAGCAGATTTTAGCTCGGTATAAGGAAGAACTTTCTAACAACTGCATCTTGGATGGGCTATTGTGGGGAGCCTACAGTTGGAGCCTGCAGAAAGGGGAACCAATACAACTTGCTACCTATCCTTTACCCCCAGTAATCTCTGGGCTGCCATCTGGGGTGCCATCTGAGCTATCTCAGTTGCCATTTCCCAGGCCTCTGTGGGAGAATATCCAGACTCCTGTCTCACTCCCTTTGGCACTCCTTTCCCCTACTCCTCAGGTAGCGCATCATGGCAGGGTGAGGAGGGGAACAGAACTTAGGGAAGAAGGCATGTATGAGATAATCAATAAATGGCAATGTTTTCACATAACTAGTCTTTATGGACTTCTACAATGCACCAGATTATATAGAAAAAGTCTCTTTCTTTGAGGGAGGGGATATGTGGGGTATGCTACCCTTCCTTTTCCCTTACTTCATTGTACAGTTGCACAAATTTAGAGAATCCATTCAAGGTGTTCCCATGGTCTATCTGTGCCTGACCTATGGTAGAGCATTTCAAGCTCATATTGTCTTATCAGTCACAGATATTCTCTAAGACTCTAACATAGTGATGTCATTTTGGTCCTCTTCGAGAACCAAGAACAACCAACAAAGCAACATCAGAATTCAGTGGGGTGGGAGTAGGAGTACTCTGGCTATAGGGATCAGAATCCCTGCATTCATATTTTCAAGGGAACCATTCAACTAGTTGTGTGACCTTAGGAAAATCTTTATATCAGTTTCCTCATCTGAAAAATCTGGGTCAAACTTCTATTCTTTATCTTCCTGGATTGTTATGAGAAATCTTAAGGAACTGTAATTATACATGCAAGTTATTTTTTGTCTAGATTTATGGTCTGACCAGGGTGGGGAACTCTCTGGTGTGGAAATTCCTTTACTGGTGAAAATCAAAGACTCATTTGCTTTAACTTATGGTCTAACAGAATAATCTGACTTACTTGGAAGAACACAGCCAGCAGAACTTGAACCTGAGTCTTTCTATCTCCAATCTTTGCATCCATTATACCAAACTAAACCAAGTCATTATCATTATGATTATGCAAAGGGTTTAATAAATGCTTTTTGATTAATTGAATATTTTTATGGCTCTCTTACAAAGGAGTAGGCAAAATTAAGGAAATGTCAGTCTTCTCTATCTGCTCCTTTAGCAGTTTTTAAGTTAAGTTTTTAAGAACAGGAATAAGACTTCCCCCTGCAGTGGGCCAATTTGACCCTTTTTAATGGAATTCCTTACTTTAGAAAAGTTATTCATGAACCTGATAAAGTCTCTACTCCTACATACCCAACTCCTTCACAGAGTATCAGAATTATTCTATGACAGAATGAATCATTATTTTGGGGATCAGGTAGGTGGTACAGTGGCAGGTGGGTAGTATATTAGATAAAAATTGGGCCTGAGATCAAATCCTGCCTCAGATACTTGCAAGGAGTATGATCCTAGACAAGTCACTTAACCTCAGTGTGATTTAGTTTCTTCATCTGTAAAATGGGAACACAAATAGCACCTCCCTCTTGCCATGTCCACCTGTTTGATGTATGTCAATACCTTTCTCTCTATCCCCATGTCAACCAAATTACCATAACAGCTGGTTCTTCCTATGCTACTCCCAGCACTGACTTTTCTTCTAGAATTCAAGTTAGTTTTTATTCTATGGCCTTAGCTCCTCTCACATGAGCTGAGCTGACAGATATGTCCTAGAGTTACTGGACAAATTCTTGATGTTCTAACTTTTTCCATCTTTCAAGATGTTAAGCCAGGATAATATTTGGGTCCCTTTCTACAAACACCAGCTTCCAGACACCTTTTTGTAATAGTTATTTTAGTGGTCATGGCAGAAGAGAAAAATTCCCTGGACTCCTTTGTTCATAATGGGCGAGTCAGTTAACTTTTTTATATCTCTATTTCTTCATCTGACAAATGGGTAAAATACTTCTATTCTTGATCCCTCAGACAGCATAATTCTTCAGAAATAATTTCCTGAATTCCATTTTTAGGAAGATTTCCAATAGTGTCACCAGTTTGGGACTTTGATGGGGAATCTTGTAGAGTTTTAAAAATGGAGATGATGAAGGTGAGAGATCAGTAGAAATGATAAAGAAAGTTGGAGCTGAAATCTGAACAGAGAGAGGGTAGGGTGACATGTGGTGCAATAATATCACCATGTCTCTAAGGATTCCTGTCTCTCCCAGAACCACAGAGGGGGCTTATCCCCAAATCTCCAGTCACTCGTCCTTGAGAGTCTTCCCAAAGGTTCCATGAGGCAGAAGGGAATGAACCTTAACCTTTTTCTTTTTTAAAACATCTGGGCCATATGTTGAAATTTCACCCCAATATGGTTTGGATATTAAGATTAGATTATAGTTCCATGGAACCTGTAAGAACATGTATCTATTTGTTTGAGAGGTGAGGAATTGTGGAAAGAAAAAATACATTGCATAATTTCTACTTTGTTATTTATATTATTTTTGTATCTTAATGTATTGTTATTCAATTTGTGACTTGTCTGTGTAAAGAAGATTGTTCTGATAGGGTTTCAGGCTATGATGTGCATAATTGATTGCCAAACACCCCACAATGAACCTGGGAACAAGACGTTACAAAATCAAAATATGGCAAGGACAGGGAAAGACAAAAACGTAAAGGGCTTAGACTGCTCTCATGTCTCATTCCTCCTTGCCCTTCACCAATAAATCTCTCTACTTTACATCTTATCAAACTTATGAAATAGGGAGCAACCCCTTGGCCATCCTGATCTTTATGTATTGTCATTGAGTCATTTTTCAGTCATGTCTAATTCTTTGTGAGCCTATTTGGTGTTTTCTGGCAGAGATCCTGTAGTGGTTTGCCATTTTCTTCTCCAAGTCATTTTACAGATGAGGAAACTGAGAAAAACAAGTTAAATGATTTGTCCAGGCTCACACATCTAATATAGCCAGATCTGAACTCAGGAAGATGAGCCTTTCTGACTTCAGAGCCTATGCACCACCTAATTGCCCAGTTCTTCATGTGACAGTCCTTTAAATATTTAAAGATCATATGTCCCTTGAGTCTCCCCTTCTTCAGATCAAGCATGCCCAGTTCCTTTCATTGATCTTACTGAGGCACTGACATGCCATCATTAACCCCATCTAATAAAAGGAATTAGATTTTACAAACCATACCCCAAGTCTTGCTCTCCATACACTAAAAAGAAATGGCCTTCATTTACCAATGGGAAATAAGAAAAAGGTAAAATATGTCAGAATGAATCATTGTTTTGGGGACCAGTTTTGATATGGACTTGGAATCAGGAAGACATGGATTCAAATTCTGCCTTAGACACTTACTGGCCATGTGACCCCTAGGTCACTTAACCTCTCACAGACTCAATATCCTCATCTATAAAATAAGGATAATCAGAGCATCTGCTTGCTGTGGCTATTGTGTTGGGGGTATTTTTAGGTTTTTGGCAAGGCAAATGGGGTTAAGTGGCTTGCCCAAGGCCACACAGCTAGGTAATTATTAAGTGTCTGAGACCGGATTTGAACCCAGGTACTCCTGACTCCAAGGCAGATGCTTTATCCACTACGCCACCTAGCAGCCCCTTGCTGTGGCTATTGTAAAGAATAAGAAAACATTCAAAATCCATTGCAAATATTACATATATATATATATATATATATATATATATATATATATATATATATATATATATATATCCAAGCTATTATTGTTATTTTCAGGTCTCACCTCAACATTTTGGCTTAAAAATTTAACAATTTTTAACAAAAACTTTAACATTTAACAAACATTTATTTTCTCTCTCTCATCCCCTTCATGAAACAAAATAAGGGAAAATATAGTCTGCATTACAATTATTCAATTATTCATAGTCAAACAAAACAAATTCCTACATTGATCAAGTTCAAAAAGTTATCCCTCAATCTGTATCTTGTGTTTATCACCTCCCTCTGAGGAGATTGGTAGCATGCCTTCTTTATAATTCATCTGCAATCATTGCACTGATCACAGTTCTTAAGTCTTTTAAAGTTTTACCTTTATAGTGTTGTATTGTGTAAATTAGTTCTGCTTACTTCTCTCAGCCTCAGTTTACTAAGGGAGTAGCAGGCTTATGGACCAGGCAGTACATACATCCATCTGTTCAGCAACCCGCCTTAGGACTAATACCACCAATTCTGACAGAAGTGAAAAAAGTCATGGAACAGAAAAAAAAATAAGATATATCCATCCATTCCTAAGACTAGACTCTCATATCACTATATCATCTCTTGTCATCTACATTTCACAATTTTTGTAACTACCCAAAACCAAAGATGTACCTTCTCTCACTATCACTCCCCTATCATATGTTCTGTGTCCTTGCCATTAGAAAATAGACTACTCCCTAGACTGTCTCCCTTTTCATATGTGTGAATCTGGAGCTTAACACAATGTCCAATACAGAAGTTGTTCTTAAACAATATTTTTCACTCACTTATTCTGATAAACAGAGTTGACATGATATATTGGTAGAGTGTTAGACCTGAAATCAGAAAACCCCAGGTTAACTTATGTAATAATGAGTGAATCATTTCTGATCCTCATTTTCCTCACTTGCAAAATGAGAGTTATAATATTTGAAACATCTAATCCACAAGGGTGTGAAGCTTCATTAAAATAATGGAAAAGAAATACTGTTTTTTAATATCTAGACTTGCTATTTCATTTATATGGTTGACTCCCCTAGAAGAAATTTCATCAAATAATGAACCTAAAAGTCTTGAACAGTTGAGTGAGTTGTATGAAGCTACATAGCTAGGATGAGTCATGGGGTAGACCTTGAAACCAGGTCTCCCTGACTCCAAAACCAGCTCTCTGTGTACAGTGCCACATTACAATCTTCCAACTACTACTCAAGTGTAAGCTATTACTATGAATGGAAGGTGAGTGTTAAGAATCCAAAATTTCACCACTGGTCAATATCCTAACTATTTTTTTGGTTGCTCTTTTAACCTCATTTGTCATGATTGGCCAAGGAAGATAAGATGGAAGAGATGTGGGAAGGGAGATGGATGGAAGGGGGGAATTAATGAGGTCCCATCAAATGGAAGCAAGTAGAGAGTCTGGATCTCAATCACCTGAAGGAAGATATATTTCCTGTTGGCTTAAACTATTTCCCCCCCTTAAAACCATGAAAACCTCAATTAGTCTTTAAATTCTGGCACATTAAAGAGCAGAAGGAATTTCACAATGAAAAAAACCACTCAATTTAACTGAGTGTGAAACCTCAGTGACCATTAGTGAGAGGAAAAGTACAGATGGAAGCCAAGCGATGCATGAGAGTGTCCCCAAAAATGGCTTTGTGGAAGGGAATTCTGATCCAACACTTGTAAGGATGGGCACACCAATTAGAAAGGAGACAGCTAGTAGAAACTCAGGATAGAGAACAGGCAATGAATGATCAATAACATTCACCCATAAAGGAAAATTTTTATGGAAGCTGGAAGTTTGATTAAAGCAATTTATGGGAGCTGAAGTTGTTTTCCAGTGAACTATTTTGTTTTGTTTGAGGTTTCATGTACATATATGTTTAAATAGATGTACATATGTATGTTTATATAGGTGAGGAGGTCATTTACATAGAAATTATAGCTATTCAAAAGGAGTGAATAAGATTCTCAATAAAGAGCGGGAGAAGAGAGCCTGAAACAGAATTTTGAGGTTACCCACAATCAGTGGACATGAAATGACCTTTGGTCATGTAGTAGTCATAAGTGAACCCAGAATCTTGACCTCTAGTCTACCACTCAATCCAATATGCCATACTATCAAACCCAAAGCTTGAATCCTTTCTCTATCATTTCTGTAAGACAATGAAATGACCTCTACATGAACACTTCCACATATAAGGAAGTCACATTCTCACCATCAATTCATAGGATGATGATACCATACATTTAGAGGTAGAAAGGACTTTAAAGGTTATTTACCTCCAAATCCCCTTTACAATGAGAACTGGGGACCAAGAGAAATTAAGTGGTTCAACCAAAGTCACACTCATCACACCATGTTGCAACTTGTTTAATAATTCTAATCATTAGAAAAAAATTCTACTTTTTTTAATAAGCCCAAGCCACCAGTCACTGGAATAAGACTCACTATTCAACAAAAATTGTTTCGAAAACTAGAAAACAATCTGACAGAAACTACATCTAGACCTATATCTCACATCATATGTCAAAATAAACTCCAAATAGGTAAATGATTTAAATATAAAGGGGACAATATGAATAAATAAATAAAGGAGTAAGGAAGGAAGGAAGAAATCTCACTTCTGAGATTAAAGTCCAAGACTGAACAAGAAATAGAAGGCATCATAGAAAGCAAAAATGGATAATTTTGATTGTATACAATTATAATTTTAAAAAACACAAACCAATGCAGATAAAATTAAATGAGAAGTAAATAAAATGGAATATATTTTTCACTGAATAGCTCAAACAGTCTAATTTCTAAGATATCTAAGGAACTGATTGAAGTTTATAAAAATGGAGCCATTCTTCATCTATATGAATAGGTAGTATTCTAAGGAAGAAATCCAAGTTTCTATTAAAATTTTTTTCCAAGTCACTAAGAGAGAAATATAAATACTAGCAGATAATTATTATTGTCATTACTGTTGTATTGCTATTGCCCTTTGCTTAAACATTTCTAGTGAAGGAGCAACCCACTACCCTTCAATGTAGCTCATTCCATTTGGGAATCTCTCATTTTTAGGAATTTTTCCTAACAGTAAATCTATATCTTTGCAAATTCTACTTATTTCTCCTGGCTCTGCCTGCTGAAGCCAAATAGAACAAGTCTAATTTTTCTTCCAGGTCTTTCAAAACAATCATAGATAACATGCCCCCAGGGTAGCTCCCAGTGAATAGAGTGCCAGACCTGCAGACAAAAAGACCTGAGTTCAAATTGCCTTAGATACTTACTTGTTGTATAATCCTGGATAAGTCACTTAATCCTTTTTGCCTCAGTTTCCTCATCTATAAAATGAACTAGAGAAGAAAATGACAAACCATTCTTATAGCTCTGCCAAGAAAAACCTCAAAAGAATTCATAAAGAGTTGGATGTGATTGTAAAGGACTAAACAAAAATTATGATCCCATTACTCAGGCACCAATCTCTATCTGGATATATCTTTCAGGGATATGAGTTTGAAGAGAGGTAAAGGCAGTGGATCAAAAGGTACTGGAAAGAGTCAAAAAGACCTGAGTTCAAGTCCCATCTCTGACACATTTGGCTATTTGACCCTGGGAAAATCACTTATTTCCCCAGAATGTTAGAAGGATCAAATGAGGGGGGAAAAAAACAAATACAATGCTTGTAAACTTTAAAGAGCTATAGAAATGTGATCAATTAATTAATCTTCCATTGTTCTGGAAATCTCTCAGGTGATAGAGAAGGTGCTGACTTGCTTTGGTAGAGTGCTCCCTCTAAGTCTGCTCTCTAAACCAAAGAAATTCCTGCCACTCTCCTGACCTTAGATTAAATGACCTTACAACTAGAAATCTACAATTTTAATTAATCAACCAGCAAACATTTATTAGGCATTTACTTTGTTAGTTCCTGAAGGAAATAGTTCCTGTATAAGGACAGAATGGAGTGGACTCTCTTTAGAGGTACAGTGATTGTGTTTGTGTGTTTGTGTGTGTGTGTGTGTGTGTGTGTGTGTGTGTGTGTGTGAGAGAGAGAGAGAGAGAGAGCAATATAAAGAATTCCAATTCGAGAACTTTGCAAGTGACCTGGTTCAGCATTAGGTGATGGCTAGGAACCATTCCTATGACCTTGGATTGCTGTTGTTGTTGCCTGTACTTGTTTCTGGAAGAGGACCAGTGACATCACCAGGATGATATCTTGACTTTCCCACGAATTGGATTAAAGTGAGACAGAGTTGTGTAAAATCATCATTCTCTCCTCCAGAGTCACCAGAGTCCAGAGGCAAGACTAAAGTCAAGATAACTGGCAGTGACCCAGAAAGAGATTGTAACCATGTGGGCCTAAGTCAGAAATTTGGGACCATGAGAACTTTGGAAATCTGACCAGCTGCTTCCCAATAACAGATTATTCTTCCTTAATATACTTGCCCTTAGTTTTCTTAATTTCCTGAAGCCCAAGAACTCAGGTATTATCCACCTCCAAACACATGCTCTGCCTCCTGCATCAAAATCCTTTAGATTTCCTCAGAGCAATCATTTGTCAGCAGTGTGTACCTTCCTGGAGAGAACACGTGGCTAATTACCTCCCTGGCTGCTAGAAACTACCCTGAGGCAGCACGATTCTTCCTCTCAAATATAGCTTCAGAATTAATTTTTTAAAATAGCATTAGATGAAGAAGACTGAATATTTGAACTGTGCGTACCCTTCCTGGTTCTAGGTGACTCAGCAAATGTTGAAGAGAAGAAAGACAAGACCTCCAAAGTAATATTGAAATCATTCTAGAATTAATTGAGTTCTGTGGTGACATAGTGGTTAGAGTGCAGGACATGAAATAAGGAAAATCTGAATTCAAATCCTGCCACAGATAGTCACTAGCAGGGTGACTCTGGACAAATCACTTGGTCTTTCTCAACCTCAAAATCAACTGTAAAATGAGGATTATAATAGCACCTACTCACTTAAGATTGCTTTAAATATTAGTAAAACAACAAAAACAGCCCAAATATCCATTTAAAACCAACCAATAACCTATGCTTGTTTTAAATATCAAATAATGTACTATATGTACAAGGCTTTGAATATATACATATAATATATACATATATTTTATATATATATATATATATATATATTATCATTTAGCTAGTAAACTTAACATCTAGGCAGCTGCAGTAGGTATCTAGATATTTAAAATTCCAAATCACCACTCTCACATGACTCCTGGCCTTGTTTATCATTCCCCTCCCACCCTGAACTCATCATTTTACTTCTGTCCAAATGATTGGTAGCATATTCCCAGAACTACATCACTGTTGATCTTGACCTAAATGCTCTCCACCCTGCTCCCCTGCCCTCCAGAACCAGTTCCTGGATTTTCTCACACATAATTAGCCTTTCTTTTTTTTTTTTTTTGTTGCTCCACCTCCATCCCTTATATTTATTTGATTTCTTTAAAATAAGAGTAGATCTTTCTACAGTAATATCCCAGTCATGAGATTCATCTTATCAAATTTTAATGATACTGAATGAGACCAAATTTGTTTTCTTGCTTTAGAATCAATCAATAATGATGATAGCATGCATTTATATTTTTATAAAGTTTATAAAGTACATCTTTTTTGATCTTCCCAACAATGCTGTGAGGTAGGTATGATTATTATTCCCTTTTTAATCATGATTATCATCCTCATTTGGAGGTATTTGGGGGGACTAGCAGTAAACTGTCCAGAGGAGCAAAATCAAGTTGAGGGTAATTGGTGGACCTCAAGACTGTTGGTAAATTAGGGGGGGGATGTCTATCCCAAGCATGTGAAGATGTCCCCTGGAAGAATGAGTGGATGAGAACAATTTTATTCCAATGGCCATGCAGGCAGCTGAAGCAGCTTCTGTGTAACATTTAGACCTTGATCAGACTTCAGAGATGCCAAGGTCACCCACTGAATCCTGGGTCATCCTGACTTCTGCCTATGTACTGGACTTTGATAACTCTGGAAGAAAAAATGAAGGCTAATGACTGTGCAACTCTCTCTCACTTAAATGTAAGCTGCAGTAATAGTATTATCCATAACAAGAGAGACATCAGTCCTTTTCAGAGTTGAGAAATTTTGAGGGACCTTTTATTCTATCTAGGCTAATTCCCCCATTTTACAGGTGAAGAGACAGATCCACAGAGTGGAACTGACTTCTCCAAGATCATGCCTCTAGCTAGTGGCAGAAGATAGACTAGAATTCAGAAACCTTGATTTTGGAAAGTTTATTGATTAATTGATTAGTGATCAATAATCTTGATTATTGTTACTTATTTCCAACTTGCTTTCCTTATGCTGTATCTATCACTTCTTTGTAAGCAAAAAAAATTGTCAATGGTTCCCTATCACCTACCAAGTAAGGTTCAAATTTTTCTATTAGGCATTCAAGACCCTTCTCAATCTACTGACACCCAGCCTTTCCCATCTGATTTCATAATACTCTTCTCCACATGCGTTACATTTGAACCAAAATTCACCTCAGTCTAGTGTTTTTCTACATTATGCATTTTCTCATGACAATCATTATCATGTCTAGAACATTGTCCCTTCTACTCATTTTCTTCTGAAATTTTACCAATCTGTAAAGTTCAATTCAAAGGTCACCACTTAATAAGAAGTCTGTTCTGATCTTAACTCTGGTGATTTTCCCCCCTTAGACCTCACATAGCTCCTGAGAACTCAATTATGACAGTATTCCCCAGTCATCATTCCTTTTGTCTCTTCCCTCCCCTTCCTTTTCCTACTTCAATCTGGAAAATTACTTCTAGAATTAAAATATGATAGCCTGGACTTATTATTTATTGATATTGGGAACTTCTTTTTTATTTTTAGTTTTTTTGCAAGGCAATTTTTCTCACACATTTTCTCACACATAATTAGCCTTTTTTTTTGATGCTCCACCTCCGTCCCTTATATTTATTTGATTTCTTTAAAATAAGAGTAGATCTTTCTATAGTAATGTCCCAGTCATGAGATTCATCTTATCAAATTTTAAGTGGTTTAAGTGGGGTTAAGTGGCTTGCCCAAGGCCACACAGCTAGGTAATTATTAAGTGTCTGAGGCCGGATTTGAACTCAGGTACTCCTGACTCCAGGGTTGGTGCTCTATCCACTGTGCCACCTAGCCACCCCAATATTTGGAACTTCTGATGAGAAAATATCACCTACCAATTCTCTGCAATTTATAGCATTAGAGAATTGATTAGCACAATGAGAGGTTGGAACTTGTTTAGAGTTACACAGCTAGTATGGGAATTGAAATAGGTCTTCCTGGCTCCAAATCTATCAATCTATACTGAGTCTAAGATATGTATTAATATCCTATTTGGCATATTATATCATGAATACATATAACATATAGTAAAGAGACTATGTGTTCCTTATACATTACAATATATGTATATATATATTGTTTACATTAGAGAACACAGCATCCTTCTTGATGCCCTATGGGCCAAATGAAGTCTGGGAGCACTGGTTCACTCCAATCTTATGGTAAATATTGCTGCCTTTATCTTTGACACCAGTCCTTCATGATTAGGAACTCAGTTTCCTTCATTTCTTCTATTCTAGCTTGTGCTCCCTGTCCCATCCTCTTCTCAACTACTTTTTGGGAGGAAGGCAATTGAGGTTAAGTGACTTTGTCCAGAATCATATATATAACTAGTAAATATCTGAGACTGGATTTCAACTCGGGTCTTCTTGATTCCAGGGCTAGTGCTCAATCCATTTCACCAATTCTTAGTAAGTTTTCAGATTGTGTTTGAACTCCTTTTTTCATGAGGGAAGCCAATTCTTTTCAATGATCAATTGTGTCCCACATTAAACCTACTAAGGTTATATGGTGGAATTGAATGTTGTCACTTTTTTTCCTATAGTTTTGTCTTATCTTCTTCTATTATGCTGTAATCACTCTTTTGTGAGCTTCTCTATTATTTCTCTATTCACTAAACTAATAACTCCCTATTGTCTCTACTCTATTAGTCATTTAAACTACCCTATTAGGCATTTAATCAATCTACTTTTCCAGCATTATTATATGACTCCCCTGTCTACACTCTATATTCCAATCAGATGTGTCTCTACTCACCATCCTTCATCTTCCATCTCAGTACCTTTGCACTAGCTGTCCACCTTTCCTGGAACGCTGTCCCTATTCACCTTCATCTACTTCTTAGAATCATTTATTTTCTTCAAAACTCAACTCAAGCATTACTTTCTATTCAATCGTTCCTGTTTTCCCTAGTTTCCAGTGCCTGCTCTCCCTTTTGTTTATAGTAACCTGCAAACATTGATTTCATATATATTGATTGGATTTGGAGGTCATCATTGGCAAGTACTTTTGAGTATTTGTATTGTCACACACTAGGTGCTTTAAAAATGCTTGGTGACTGACTGTTAGATTGACTAGAAGCTTAGATATTGAGGTTGTAGTCTCAGTTCAGTCATGGACTAGTCATTGGATTTTTTGATTTTCTACTTTCCAGCTACTTGACCTTTGACTTGCTACTTGCTAGCCATTTGTTATCCTCTCTGGACTTTGGTTCCCTCACCTCTAAAATGAAGGGGTCTTTTCATTTATTTTGTGGTTAGATGACATCTAAGGTCCCTTTGAGTTTTCACATTCTAGAATGGAATGATTCTGCCATCACAGAATTGAACTCCATTGAAGCCTCAATGGAACTGAAGTAATGAGTAAAAAATAATCTTGTGTTTAGGAGAAGAGATCTTTAACATGTGATCTGTGGATCCCATGGATAGATTTGGAGGGGGGTGAAAGGGTCTATGAATTTGAATGAAAAAACAAATATGCTTGTTTTCATTAACTTCTCATTGAAATTTAGTATTCCCTTTAAATATTTAAAAACATTGTCCTGAAGCAGGGACATTGGCTTCACCAGGGTTCATGTCAGCAAAAAAAGTTTGGGAACTGCTGGGTTAGAGACATTCAAAATTCATTGTTCATCTCCATCAAGGGATTTTTTAAAATTTATTTAAGGCAAAGGGATTAAATGACTTGCCCAAGGTCACACAGCTAGGCAATTAAGTGTCTGAGGTCATATTTGAACTACCGGTCCTCTTTACTCCAGGGCCAGTGCTCTATTCACTGCGCCATCTAGCTGTTCATCTCTCTTCCACTAAAGTCCTCACAAATTTGCTTCCTCAGGGAATGGAGGTGACTTTGGGGTCTAAGGTTCTGTGAGTGAAATATAAACTATGATGGAAAGAAAGAAACAATGAATGAAAAGGCATTTTATTAAGGACTTGTTATTTGCCAAGCATGATTGCTAAGGGTTGGAGATACAACTTCAGAATCTAAAATAGTCTAAGCCCTCTAGAATTTTACAGGCTAATAAGGGGGAGACAAGACACATGGAGAATGGTTACCACAGAGGGGTACTTTTGTCCAGAAAGTTAAAGTTGACCAGTGAAAGCCCCAGCTTCTAGTATTGAACCATTGTCATTGGTCTGAGATCCATCCTAGATAAGATCAGTGAGAGAGATTTCCCTGGAGTCTTAGTCTCCAGAAACTGGTTCTTTTCAACCACAATTCATGACCATAGGTTAAAAAAAAAAGAATAGGATTGTGGTCTTCATTGGGGAAGAACTCACATGGATGAGACCACATATCCTTGATGCATTATTTATCTTTAGGCAGCTTATCGTGCTAGAATAGACTTGAAATCCATGACAAAAAAAAAATCCAATTAATTTCACAGACTCCACCATAGAAACATTGGAGTAAAACTTGCTGTTGTCATCCTTTTTGTGGGTTTGACTGGTTGCTACCTGTGTCTTTCATCTCCTTTTGACAGATTCTATGCCACATTGCTCCATGTGTGTGGATTGCTGGTACAAGTCAAGGTTATACTGAATTAAAAATTCAAAACACCTTGAACACTGACTAAGGTCTTGTTTTGGGCAGAATACTAGGCTAAGTGAGAAAGAAGATGAATGGTTTAAATGTGACATGATCCCTATCCTCATGGAACTCTCAGTC
Source organism: Macrotis lagotis (assembly GCF_037893015.1). Classification (NCBI taxonomy): domain Eukaryota; kingdom Metazoa; phylum Chordata; class Mammalia; order Peramelemorphia; family Peramelidae; genus Macrotis; species Macrotis lagotis. The sequence goes on along the minus strand of NC_133661.1, from coordinate 72,340,992 downwards.
ATATAGAATCTCATTCTCCTCCTTTTCCTTATAGGAAGATGAATTCTTTCTCTGCTGGATTTCTAGCCTATTTAGAATTCCCTGAGTTTTTATTTATAAATATTGATTATATTGTCAGTCAGCAAGTATTTGGTGGGTTACTAAGGGATGCACAGTTGCTGTCTTGCTAGTTATATGCAAGATTTCAAGGTAAGTGATTTTGTGAAGGGCTTGTTTTCTAATGAGCTCCCTGTGGTCTAGTCAAACGAGTATCCAATTTGCAGTGGTAACACAAGGATTCAAATCCAAGTTGTGCCTTTTATGAACTGCCTGACCTTGGACAAATCACTTCTCTCTCTGCCTCAGTGTGCATATCTGTAAAGTGAGACATTTAACATATGACTTTATTTTGATTGAATCTGCTTATTCTTATTTAAGAATGCTTTCGCTTTATTTTCTTTTATTTTAAATTTGGGGAGGACATAGAAAAGGAAAGAGGAGTAATACAACCAAAAAAAAAAGAATCAATGAAGCATTTTTTTTAATGTACAAATGTTTAGAACAAAGGGAAGATCAGAAGTACACAGCACACCTTGGCTTAGAAGTTAGAATGCATGGAAGATAGTCCTTGCCTTAGAAAGATCTTGGTTCAAATCCCATATCTTTTTTTTTAGTTTAGTTTTTTTTTTGTTTTTTGTTTTTTGCAAGGCAAACAGGGTTAAGTGGCTTGCCCAAGGCCACACAGCTAGGTAATTACTAAGTGTTTGAGACCATATTTGAACCCAGGTACTCCTGACTTCAGGGCCGGTGCTTTATCCACTACGCCACCTAGCCACCCCCCAAATCCCATATCTTTATAACATTATGGCTATGTGATTCTGGGCAAGCAATTTCATTTTTCTATGCCTCAGTTTCCTTTATGATGGAAGATTTAGACAAGATGGTCTCTGAGATATTTTCTGAGTTCTAAATCTCTGATCCTATGAATTTATTATAAACATTTTAAAAACAAAGAAAAATTTGTGATTTCACCTACAGTCCCCTTTTCTTTTTATTTTTACATAAAATGTTATATTGATTGCTTGTCAAACTCAAAATAACAAAAAAAATAAAAAATAAGGTGTATGGTACGAAATTTTTAAGGAAGAGAAAATTTGGAACACATTTCCTCCTGACATCTGCCTCATAGAGTCCCTATACTCCTTCAAATCTCAGAGCAGGTGCCACCTCCTACATGATTCCACATTTCCTGATTACTGCAAAATTCCCCATCTCCTGTTATCATTTTCTCTGTGTTCTCTCTCTCTCTCTCTCTCTCTCTCTCTCTCTCTCTCTCTCTCTCTCTCTCTCTGCCCCCCATTTCCCTGTCTCTCTGTCTCTCTGTCTCTGTCTGTCTGTCTGTCTCTCTCCCTCCCTGTCTCTCCCCTTCTCTCCCTTCCTTTGAATATATTTTGCATTTTCTCATCTATGTGTTGTTCTTCTTGTGTTATACAGCAGCACAAGGCTTTGTACAGAGAAGGAGCTTCCTAAATGGTGATGGTGCTGATGGTGGCTTGATGGGGGAATTGACAGGTGTCTTCAAGTGGTTAATAGGCAAATTTTAGAAGAATTAAACTTGTTCTACTTTGCCTGAAAAGATAGAACTAGGAGCAATAGGTGGGAGTGAAAAGAAGTTGATTTTGGCTCCATATAAGGAAAAAAATTCTAAAATTAATTTGAAGGTTAACAGAGAATTTTAGACATATTCCCCTGAGACTCTCACAGTCACCCTATAAGGAAACTGAGATTCAAAAGCACTGTCATATTTATGGTAACCAAGCTTATAAGTTTTGGAGGCAAAATTCAAGCTCAGGTATTTCCTGACTTCATCTAAGAGTCTTTCTACTCCACAGCCCTACCTCTTGAAACTATTCAAAAGTGGGCTTAGCTATATTAAGAAAAAGTGGATTTCCCTTTACTAAAAGTCTTCAAGAAATGCCTGAATGCCTACAATCTTGTTATGTGATCTTTAAGTGTTGACATAGTCAAAGCATCCCCTTGTGACCATTCCATTGATGTCTTTCTGAATTTAGTAAGCCTGCACCCCAGATGACAGATTCTCAGTCCTTAACTAGATTCTGAATCAGAGCCTTTGCTCAGGTGGAAACAACAGGGCTTTCCATTAGCATGGGCTTCAAGAACCTAGGATTGCTTCAATGTCACAATGAAGCATGGCACCAAAATTTTAAGGGACAAATTTCAGCAATATAACAAAAGGGATCTATTTCCCCTATTTTCTACCTGAGAGTCAGTGTACTGTAGTGCTTAGAGAAACAGTCTTAAAATCAAGAAGACCCAGGTTCTGGGTTCTAGTCCCACTTCCCACACATCACAGAGTCCTTGCTAATCTGAACTGATAGGAGTTTCCTATACCAATGAAATCACATATTAGTGCAAAAACTAAAATTGTGTCCCCATGATGTCCTCCACTGTTCTAGCCTGGAAATTCCCTCTACTGAGGAAATCATAGATTGGGATGAAGCATAGGAATAAATGACAGAGGAAGCAGCATGATACTAATGTAGAAAAAGCACTGACTTCTGGACCCAGAAGACCTGGTTCAAATTCTACTTCTAAAATTTACAGTCAGTGGCAATTTGACAAGTCACTCAAACTTCCCAAGTCTCAAGTTTTTTCATATGTAAAATGTTCCTCAGCTGGTCTAGATGATCTCTGAGGTTCCTTCCAGGCTTAAATCTATGATTCCAGGACCAACCTCACAGAGTTGTTGGGAGTTTCAAGTAAAATGCTTTCTCTTTTAAAAATTTTATTTATTTTATTTTTAATTTATGAAAAAACACTCTTGTGTAGCCATTTGTGTAGGATTAAAAACAAGTGATTGCACATGTATAACTTGCTATTTCTTTCAAATATATAATAAAGTATCATGTAATTTTTTTCTTTTCTTTCCTCACCCTAGAGATGACTACCACAAGACAGAAATATGTGTGTGTACATACATACATACATATATATATACATATATATATACAAAAGTAAAATAATTTTTATATACTTCTATTTATCAGTTCTTTCTTGAGATATAGATAGCATCTTCCTTCATAGATCCTTTATAGCTATTTTGGGTATTTTTAACAGTCAAAATGACTTAGTCACTCAAAGCTGTTCTTAAAACAATTTCATTGTTACTGTATACAGTGTTCTCTTGTACTTTTCAAACTTAGATTGAGCTTGATAAAAATACCACCCATTATTCTTCTAGAAACTACATGTCGGGGCGGCTAGGTGGCACAATGGATAAAGCACCAGCCCTGGAGTCAGGAGTACCTGGGTTCAAATCTGGTCTCAGACACTTAATAATTACCTAGCTCTGTGGCCTTGGGCAAGCCACTTAAGCCCATTTGCTTTACAAAAACCTTAAAAAAAAAAAAAAAAAAGAAACTACATGTCCTGTTTCAGCTTCTCTGCCTCTGAGTTTCTTTTTAAAAGATCAGCCTTTTTTTTCAATAGCTAACTAGTAGCAATAAGAGTAAATCACTAAGCAATTACTAAGTACAGAATTAATGAAATGACATTGTCATAGTATCAGAAATATAAATGCATAAATATGTGTATACATACACATATAGGTGTAGCCATTTGATTGTGAACTCCTTAAGATCAGGGATTATTATTTGCTTCTTTTTGTATCTTTACTTTTTATCCCATGCTTAGCACATAGTAGGCACTTGATAAATGTTGAGAGAGATGCACACATAAATATATGTCAATTTTTAACAAAACACATTATTTTGAGAAACATACTTTGTGCATTCAAATACAGTAGTAAATTGGAAGAATATAGTTTATCAAATTGTATAACCTTAGAATTAACAGAGACATCCAGAGGTCATCTGACCCTAACCCAATCCAAAGAAAGAATTTCACCTTTGACAATTCTGACATGTAGCTATTGAGCCCCTGTTTTAAGATCTTTCTTCAGTAATAGGAAATCCCTTTCCCTTGAAAACAACCCATTCAACTTTGAGACAATTTTAGTTCAGCACAAGTTTTTTCTTATGTGAAGATAACCCAAAGATTCCCACCACTTTTGTCCTAATTCCACCTACCAGGGAAAAGTGAATATGTCTAATCCCTCTTCAACATTTTAGCCACTTAGATAAATAAAGGCAGCCATCAGCTTTCCCCTCTCCATCTCAAATCTTCTCACTTCTAGGCTTCACTTGCCTAAGCCTTGCACACTTTAGTCTCTAATGTCTCACCTCCATCTGGTTACTCTCTTCTTGAAAAACTTCAACCTATCAATATCCTTCCTGGATATAAAAAATCAAGTGTGATCTTCTTGGAGCAGAATACAACGGGACAGTCACTTCTTGTTATCTGGGTGTCCTAATGACATGTCCTAAGATGGCATTTCTTTCATGCTGTCACACCAGCTACTAATTTATATTAAATTTCCTATTCAAAAATCTACCAAAATCTTTGTGTTCTTTATAGACTGTTAATGAAAGTATGAAGTTGCTAGCAGACAATCAACTTTGTGTGTGTGTATGTGTGTGTGTGTGTGTGTGTGTGTGTGTGTGTGGATTGAAAATGATGCATTGCTTCTGAAAGGGGTTAGAAATGGATTTCCTCAAAGCTCCACTCAACCTCTTGGTAACTCCCCAAAGTAAACTTTCTTCCCTGTCTTCTAACATTCTCTCTCTCTCTCTCTCTCTCTCTCTCTCTCTCTCTGGTTTTTGCAAGGCAATGGGGTTAAGTGACTTGCCCAAGGTCACACAGCTAAATAAATTTTTTTTGACTATCTGAGTTTGGATTTGAACTCAGATCCTCCTGACTTCAGAGCTGGTCCTTTGTCCATTGTGCCACCTAGCTACCTTATCATTCTCCTAAATATATTGAAATATATTGTCCAGCCTTCAAAGAATATAAGTTCTTTTAGGGAAAGGACCATCTTGTTTTGTACTTTTATACCCCTTACACAGTGTCTGACCTTACAGTGTCTGACCCAGTAGTTGGTTAAAATGTACTTGTTCACTCATTCATTCATTCATTCTTTCCTTTGTTCATGTCTCCTTCCTAGTTGATGAGCTTGGCTACTTTAAGCATGATACCATGATGATTGGGTCCTAATTCAGATTCCCATATGAAATCCAGTAGCTTCTTCCTCTTCAATGGTTATAGAGAGCAAATTGCACCATTCTACCCATCTCATCAATAAAAGAAAGAGTGGTGTCTGCCTGAATATTGATCTCTGATTTGTATCACCCTATATTACTTCCCCTCAAGCTTCTTACCTCAACTCCGAACTGAACTTCCCCTGCCTAAATTCTACTCTTTCTCTTGGGACGCCCCACTTCCATAGGCAGGTTTGACACAAACCACACTGCTTTGAGTTCTGACTACGACCTCCTCCCTGACCCCTTTGACATGATCTTGGATCTGTATGCAAATGGAATTCTACTGGAAGTCATCAGACCAATTCTGTCTGTTCCATGGAGCAGAGAAAATAAGTCAGAGAGCACTCAGACTAGAGCTAATGGGAGACTATCACAAAGGAATCCAGTCCAGGAATTCCATGGGCAAGAATCAATAACTAATCACCCTCCAAACTGAATCACAGTTCAATGCAACTCAGAGTTTAGAGCAACTGTGTCCTGTTGGTTTTGTTTTGGGTTGTTTTTAATGGAACTTGGGTAACAAATGGTAAAATAGAAAGATGGCTTTGCAATAGAGTTGAAAATCCTTTAATATCTCTGGTCTGGTTTGTTTTTTTGTTTTGTTTTGTTTTTTTTTGCTTTGTACAATATGGAATGGGACAAGACAATTTTTAAAGTCATTCTTAATACTGACAACTTATGATTCTATAAATTCTTTGAACTGTCAAATTCATTTTATATGTCTTCTTTTCCAAAAGTCTAGGATTCTCTATCATTGCAATGATTTTGTTGTCATTCATTGATCACTGAATAATATTGAATTAATTGATAATAATCCTGGGAGAATTCAACCACTCAGCAGAAGGCATATAGGGGCCATCCAAATGGAAAGTAGTATACACTGTACTTGGAGAGAGGAAAATCTAGATTAATATACTACCTTAGACACTTACTAGTGTGACCTTGGCTAAGTTTTTGAATCTCTGGATACTTCCAGTTAGTCAACCATAAAATGAGGATACTAAAAGCACTTACCTCCCAAGATTGATATTAGGATCGGATAAGATAATATTTTTAAAATATTTACTACTTTGCTTGTATTTGTCATATTTGTTCATTTCCCTACTTCCTTTGTTGCTCTATGACCCTAGACAAGTCATTTAACTTTGCTGAATCTAAGAATCCTCATCTAACAGTCCCTAAAGTCATTTCAAGTCATGTACAATCTTGTGTTCTACCTTCTGAAGTGACAGCAAGACCACAGAGTGGGATAGAAAGTAAAACCAATAATGTACAATAATGAAAAAACAGAACTATTGAACTCATTTTGTTGGTATTTTCCTAAAAATGATATTCACACTGGGAGAGATAGAATAAAAATGATCAGTAGGAGTTAAGGGGTGATAAATGAGAGATTGTAAGAAAACACATAGTTACCTTCAATGAGTTCATTATCAAACCCAGGGCAAAGATACCAGAAAGAAAAATAAACCTATATTTTCATAATCTTAAGAGCTTATTTTGTTAGATAGGAGAGCCGTAGATCAGAATATTTGTACCCAGGGCAAGCAACATGAAACATTTGTTTGAACTGTGATGAAGAGAAGGAGGACTTTGTGAAATAGACCCATAGTAGGGAAACAGAAATGCATGGACATGGAAGAAGACTGAAGCTAGGGATATCAGAAGACTGGAAGAGTAGAGAAAAGAGTGTATCTCATTATGCCAAAGGACTAGAAGCACTTTCAATGTTCCCTAGCTAGGTGGCACAATGGATGGAGGTGCCAGACTTGGAGTTAAAAAGACCTGAGTTCAAATCTAGCCTCAGACACTTACTAGTGGTGTGAACCTGGGCAAGTCAACTCTTTGCCTCAGTTTCCTCATCTATAAAATGAACTGGAGGGAAAAAATAGTAAACTACTCCAGTATCTTTGCCAAGAAAACTCCCCATGGATTTTCAAACAGGACTAAGAAACAACAGAACACATAACAGAAATCTGGCACCCCAGGGTAAATTCCCCATCACTCTGCTCCCAACTAGTTATGAATGTGTTGGAGTGCCAAAGCTCACATACGTGGGATATGATACCATTTTAGAACAAAGGAAGAAGTAATAAAGAACTAATCTCAGGATACTGAAAATAGAATGGCATAAGAAATACAAATTCAGAGAAGGGAGAGATCAATGTGGGCTATAGTTGTCAAGAAAGACCTCATGAAGGAGTCAGAGCTTGAACTAGACTGTGGAAACACACACACACACACACACACACACACACACACACACACACACACACACAAACACACTCTAAAGAAATAATTCATTACAACTCCTGTAGGAAAGAAAATAACTCAATCCTGGACACATCTGTCTCAGCCTGCTAAAATGCCTTTAAAAATATCTGTATTTGGGATAGTAATGGGCTATGATTTTAGACCTGTGTTGAAAGGAAAGTAGGGGGAGAGGGGCAAAGCTGAGTTTATCTCCTTGCCATTGATCTGATCTCCAGCCCAGGTTGTTTATACCACCCTCTCAAGTGGCCTCAGATTCTGTGAGAAGATGCCTCAGGGAGATTTATCATTGGCAGACCCCACCAGAGCAGTTCAGGAGATAATGGAGTTTGAAGGATGTCTTTCATAAACTAGTTTGCAGTGGCTCATGATGTTGGTCTGTGGAAGATCTCATGTTACAGCTTGTTAAGAGAATTTTAGGAGACCAGTCCTCCAGACAGTCTGCTGCCAGGCCTGATGACAAATGAGGAACTTGAGGAGGAAAGGGTAGATAATGGGAGTAGTTCAGGTAAATCTGATGGAAGAACTCAAGGGAAAATATGGGGATTTCCAAACTTTGAGAATTTCCTAAGCACTTCAGTCATGATTTCCAGAAGTAGAAAACCCTAAAAAAACCAGAAAAGTTAATTTGGGTTCCTCAGGCCACAGTAATAAATGAAATGATGACCATTCCAAAATTAACTATTTAAGATTTTCTTTTTATTTGAAAACACAGGGAGGTTGAGATTTTTAGCCACAATGCAATAATAGTCAGCTAGGTGGTACAATGGATAGAGTTCCAGGCCAGGGGTCAGAAAGACCTGAGTTCAAATCTGGTCTCAGACACTTATTAGCTGTGTGACCCTGGACAAGTCACTTGATCCTCATCTGCAAAAGGAGCTGGAGAAAGAAATGGAACATCACTCTGGTATCTATTCAAGAAAACCCCAAATGGGGTCACAAAGAGTTGGACACAACTAAAAATGCTAAACAGCAAAACCAATTAAAGGGTACCACATTGTAAAGTGGATTGTGATAAATCAGAAGCAACTTTGACCGCAACATAAAGCAACATCAGACTGAACTTTCTGCTGGTTTTCTCCCCTCTACCTGCCTTTGTATTAGCTGTCCCCCTTGCCTGAAACCTCTTCCCTCCTCATGTCTCCCTCATTCAGTCCCTTCTTTCCTTCAAAACTTATCTTAAATATGATGTTCTACATGAAGCCTTTCTTGATCTTTCCCCCCAACTGAAGGTTCCCTCATTAATTATATTTATTTAATATATATTTCTATATGCTTATGCATGTACACATGTAAACATATAGGTATAAATGAATTACATTTATGTATGTATGCATTGTAAGTCATAGACATTCGTATACATATTTCTCTGGTCTTCAATGATATATGCTAGGGACAACTGAGCATTGCAGTGAATAGAGACCTGAGTTCAAATTCATGCTCAAATACTTAATATTTACTTAGCTGTGTGACCTTGGGCAGATCACTTAACACTAGCCTTACAAAAAAAGATACATGCTGGTATATCATATATATAGACATATTTTATATCTTTAAAATATACACACATATATGCTTTCCCTCAACAGAATGTAATAACGTTAAAGGCAAAAATTGTTTCATTTCTGTCTTTGAATCTCCAATGTCTGACATATCATGGACAATAAAAGCTTCAGTATATTGATAAAAAAATATTCAAGTCAATTCAACAAATTCAACTTTAATAATTGAGTACCATGTACAAAGGAATATTCTGTGTCTTGTATAAACCTCAGCTACATAAAGCTTATATTTACATGGACCACAAAAAGATAAATCCACAGTTCTCAGAGTGAGAAATGGTAAGGACATAGCTTGAGAATTTAATCTGTGATTTCAGTGATATTAGAAACTTCTACTATGGAAACTCTCTCTGCTGATGGATATTGGCAACTTATTTTAGGGAATTACCTGAGTTCCGAGAAATTAATTGATTTGTCCATGATGATCAGTTTGCATTGTCAAAATGTGAATCCAGGTCTTCTTGATGCCATAACTAGCCTTTTCTCTAATACAACATGCTACCTCTCAGGAGACTTCTATGAATGTAGAATAGTAAGTGAAAATGACTGTTCCATCTTTTTTTAAATTTTGTTTATTTAAGGCAATGGGTTTAAGTGATTTGCCCAAGGTCACACAACTAGGCAATTATTAAATGTCTGAGTCACACAACTAGGCAATTATTAAATGTCTGAGGCCAAATTTGAACTCAGGTCCTCTTGACTCCAGGGCTTGATCCATCTTCTATGTGAAAAACTTTCAAAGAAAACCATGGTGATGTCCCTCCCAGGGCTTCTCTTTTCCAGGCTGAGCATTAAGCTCTTTCAATTACTTTACATAGGAAACAATTTTGTGTCCTTTTCTATCCTGGTCACCCATTTCTTAATGTGATCTAGTTTATCAAATTTGCTTTTTGAAAGGGGGCATTTTGAACTGAATTCAGTACTTTAGATATGGTCTGGCTAGAGAAAAGTATAACAGGACTATTATACAGAGCTATAACTCAGATAAAATGATCAGAACTTTGAACCACAAAATCAAATTGATTAGGCATTGGACAATACTTCAGTATAGAAACAAAAGAATTAACTTCTGGTTAGCAATAATTTTTTAATTATTTTTTATCTAAAGTCTTATTTTCATTAGGTTGGAGAATGCAAATTGGCAACTCTCTAAGACTGGAAGTTGGAGAAAGTTGTAGTAGCAATAGTCTGTAACTTATAGTTTTAGACAGTTGACTCGGCCATAAAGAGGTTGCGTAACTTGCCCATGGTCATATGTATCAGAGACAAGGCTTGACCAATATCTTCCTGGCTTTAAGACCACACCTTTACGCCCCACATCACAGTGCTTTTCAGTCAGATTATCTAGTTTATAATAAGATGCTACCAGATGCTAGGTTAGGGTCAACTTTTTCCCTACTTTGTCCAATTCCTTCTCCCTAATTCCCCAGGAGCAGCCTTATGCTTATGTCCCAGGGTTTCTGACTCTTTTCCATAAACTAGAGTCTTAGCTCCTTCCTGGCTCCCCCTATTCATCTGAAAACATGATTGGGTTGCAGTTCATGATGACTACCCTATGTGGAAAACTCCTGGTTATAGTTTGTTATCACATTCTCACTACCTTTTTTGTCAGAACATAATACTTATATTAAGGAAGCAACAGTTTGCAAGAGCTTTCAAAGTAATAATATTATATTGTATACACTGAAACCCTGTGAACTGTCTACCTTTATTGTATATCTAGGCAGCTATCTTTGTGGCTAATTCATTTCTTGTTTTGTTGTCTTTCCCCTGGTCATTGACTTTCAAAGACAACATATATACATACATACCCTGTGGTTAATGGTTTCACACCATTTTCTTGTTTCATTGACACTTGGCAAAACACAAGGCTAATAAACTAATAGGAGTAAGACAGATGGGGAAAAAAAATCTCAGAGTGGAAGGTTCTATTGATTGGGATGGTGGTCGTCCCTGGGAAGGAAACTGCACTAAATGTAGACAGATTGATGTGTTCAATTACATCAGTCACTTAGGCTGCATTACTGACCTTACAGGAAGCTAAATTAATGATGAATTAAATCAGTCAAAAACCTCTATGGGATAACATAGTTTACATTTGAGTAAATATCAAAAATAACAGAAGTACTCATGTATGAATACATGCACATATACATGCAAAATCTGAAGAAAATAAATATAAACTAAAGCCATCTAGCCATTAACGGTGGGGGGAGGGAGTGCATAGTTCCAAAGACTGAAAAGCTGATCACTAGTCATGGTGACATAAGTCTTACCATCCCTGAAAAATAAACATTATACATCTTCTCCATGAAGAATACTGACAAATTTACTACTTTCAACAAAGATATGACCCCTGCCTTTCAAGAAGTTAGCACACTAACAGGATAAAATAACCCACACACATGTAATGGTAATAAGCAATTTTACATAATAATTAAAGAGTGATAGAACAAAATGCAATTGTGATGAAGGTTTTTACTGAACTGGAAAGATCAGGCAAGATTTTCTGGAAGAGTTAACATTTAAAGTGAATTTTAAAGAATGAAGAATTCACAAGATGAAAACAAAGAGAAGGATATTCTAGGGATAGGGACCAATGTGAACAAGGTTTAGAAGACTGAGGTCCCACTGACTTTGAGAAAAGGCGAAGAGATTATTGCAAGTTTGGCTGGAGTATAGAGAACCTGTATGAGAATGGTAAAAGATATCATAAAACTGGATATTAATGAAATTTGATAGAAATCTGTAAAATCCTACATGAAGGTAGTATCCAAAAAATCAATTTCAGAAGATATAGAAGGAGGTGCTCTCAATGGAACAGGATAGAAAAATCAGGGGATTTTGGTGGGTTATAAGTAACTCTAAGTAGTTTGATACAATAGCCAAAATTAAAATTAATGAAGTCTTGAGCTACATTAAGACAATTTACTCATAGTGTCAGAATACAGGATTAGGATCCTTGATTCACTGTGCCCTGGTAAGAAAAGATCCAGCATATAATGATATTTTGAGAGGTTATTTTGAAAGGACCAAGAGAAATAGATCATTTTCAGGGAAGGGGCTATGAAAACCAGTTGTATGAAATGGGTACATTTAACTTGGACAAGATAAAATTAGTAGCTGCCAAAGTATGAATGTGGCTAATCATGGGTTCTAAGTTCTTTATGAAGATAGGTGAAACCAGAGTAGTTATGATGGAATTAGAGAACTGGGATAGAGGAAGGAATTATTTAAATTTAGTGTGAATGAGTTTGGAGAGGTAGGTTATGAGATTGTGATCTGGGATGGAATTTCATAGTTTTATACTTTGGAGGTAATAGAGTTCTAGGAGATGGTTGATATCTCTGCGATTACTCTCTTTGTGTGTGGTTAAAGAGAAGGAAATTGAAAGAGTTGAAGAGGATGAAGAATTTTGTGTTCTGATTCCTAGAGAGATAGTGAATATTGATGGCAATGGGGATGATGGCAGGTAGTACCAGATCAAAATCATCAAAAAAAATTAGAGCAAAAACCTTAATTTTAGTAGTAAATGGCAACAAGAATGGTGAAGGGGTGGTATAAGTGAGCTAAATGTTGTTCAAAAGAAGAAAGCTTATTGAATGGGAATGACTAGATAGTAGAAGAGAAAAGGAAGTATATGCAGTCATTCTTCTGGTCTTGTGAGGCATTGAGTCTTGGAGAATCTTGTCTTCAGAGGAAAACTTGCTTTGTATGTTGTAAGTTCAGAATAGTCAAAATAAATACAATGTAATTTTGGGATAGAAGACTCCAGAAGCTGGAGGATCAGGACAAGCTCCAAATAAAAAGGTAGAGTTCCTCTAGTCCTATCTTATCTCCCTGTGGAAGCAGCAATCATGGCTCTATCTTAGTTAATTGTTCTTCAGGCAGCCACACTATTATTTCTGATGCTAAGTTCATACTTGCTGCACTTGAGTTTAAGGGACTTCTAATCAGGAGTCTTATTTAAGCTGCCACCTGTTCTCCTCATCAGCTTTACACAAACATTCAGCCAAAAGAATGGTACAGGTAAAAATGGCCAGAAGAAATTAGAGGAAACTGAACTACAAGAATTTTCAGGTTTCTCATCCCTCAGTATGTCACCCCCATACTGAACAACAAGATTTAGACACACTGAATCATGTATAAGGTACTTTCTCAAGCTATGCCCCAATCTTCTCCATTCATACTTTAAGAAGAAATACAAGACGATAGCAACATATTGAGAAGACTTTTCTGTCTTTGCTCATGTTGGCTACAAGTTCTTCTTTTCTAGAATAAGAGGAGAAATAAAGCCTCCAGTGGGAACAAGTGAGGACACTATGTGGAGAAATTTCTAATCCTGCAGAATCAGATTGTGATCTTTCCCCTTAGATGCATTTTTCTTCTATATGTATCTTTCCCATTGATGGGATGCATATGTGTGTGTGTGTGTGTGTGTGTGTACATATATTTGTGTGTATATATATATATATATGTAAAGATATTTGTATGAAAGAAATGTTTTAGAACTGAAGGGAGATGTTCTGAAGTATATAGATAGATAGATGTAGATATATAGATAGAGATAGAGATAGAGATAGAGATAGAGATAGAGATAGGGATAGAGATAGAGATAGGGATATGGATATGGATATGGATATGGATATGGATATGGATATGGATATGGATATGGATATTTGTATGAAAGAAATGTTTTAGAACTGAAGGGAGATGTTCTGAAGTGTATAGATAGATAGATGATAGATAGATAGATAGATAGATAGATATATATATAGATATAGATAGATGTAGATATATAGATAGATATAGATATAGATATAGATATATATGGATATGGATACGGATACGGATATGGATATGGATATTTGTATGAAAGAAAAGTTTTAGAACTGAAGGGAAATGTTCTGAAGCTCTGGATTCAGAGCAAGTATAATATTTCTAATATATCTTTGAGGAGGAAGGAAAAGATTGGGCTATTGCAGAGAAGGAAAATAACAAGAAGAATAATTGACTTTACAAGAACCTTACAACAAAGGATCTAGTCTGGGGGATGTCTCTAGAAAAGATCAGCTCTTTACCCAAGTCTCCCTTTCAAAGCTTGTCTATCCAAAGATACTATAATATGACTTACTCTTTCTTTATCCAAGCATTTTTAAATAGACTAAATTTTGCTTCCACTCGAAAGAGACCATAAGTTAATTAGAGATAGTGATAAATGTAAGGTTAGGTGGAGTCCAACTTCTATCTAGTTGACAGAAATTTTCCTATTTGGGGGCTCAGAGCAAATATTATTGAACTAAAAATATCCTTAAAACAAAGGTTAGGGAATTAAGTGGACTTTAAAGAGTCAGGTTAAATATCAACTAATCATTGTAACAGGGTGTAATACTGTTATAAATGGCTCATACTTTATCCAGAGTGACTGAAACTTTTTTATTAAGACATCTTAATAAATGGCACACCTCTCTCAAAGGGAAAGGGGCAAGGAATCCTGAAATGTAGGTCTTATCTGCAGTTTGAAGGGCTTTATTCCTGCCCCTTCTTGCCAATCATTGGCTGGGGTCAAAAATCCAGTTGTTACATTCCTCCCCATACATTTTCCCCCTCCCCTACTAAAGAGCAAGAATAGCTACCTCCTTGAACATGCCCAGAGGAGAAGGAAGTAAACCCTAGGCTAACTTAGAACCAGGTGGGACAGACCTGATCTAATCTCAGTTTTGTTTTGTTTCTTTGATCAGGTGAGGCTAGGTCTTTTATCTTAACTCATACACCTGCCCATAGGCATATAATACAGGTAGACCTTAGTTTTTATAATGTAAACTACCATTCTTCACATTCTTGTGGAACTCAAACACCCCCATATTCCTCACAACACTATGATCTGATATTTTATTGTCTGATCTTGCTATCTCTTATACTTTATGTTTCTTCCTTAAGGATATAATTTCTCTCTCATCACATTCCATTTGGATCAATGTATACCATGGAAACAATGTAAAGACTGACAAATTGCCTTCTGTGAGGGGTGGGGAGAGGAAAGTAAGATGGGAAAATTGTACAACTCAAAATAAATAAAATCTTTAAACAAAAAAACTATGATCAGAGAAGCATCTTCCTATATAACAACTAGGTTTCCTCTAGTCTTCAGATGTTAAAATCTGGAAGTATAGGGGAAATTTACTGAAAATAAGAAAAGGTCTCCTTCTGAGGCTCAAATGCTTGGACAGGAAGTCCAGTTCAAAGGATGGAGAGGCTTGAGTGTTCCAGCAACTTAGTGAATACTGTCTTTTCTCTCTATTCTAAAGAACTTGGAGCCTGGGGCAGAGAATCTCTTGTTGTGGAAGAGAGGCTCTGTATATAAGATTTTGAAAGAGATAAAACAATTCACTCCTCAAGAAAAAAAGCCAAGAAGTTCTTTTTTTCCCTCCTCCTAGGGGAAACTATTGCTGATCCCAAGGCAGAAGGAAGGACTGTTTTTCTAAAAGATCTTAAAAAAAAAACATCTTTGGTCTCTGTACTAAAAGTATGGCAAAGTCCACTGTCCTCTTGAAAAAGTCAAACACACCCTATGACTTCAATTGTAGAGACAGTGCTACCCCTTGTTCCAGATCCTTAAGGCCCAGAGCCAAGGCCTTTGCTGAAGCCAGATGTTGGAACCAAAGAAAAGTTGGACATTCCACAGTCATATATGTGTCCAATAGAACTGGGCCTGAAGACATCACTCAGACTCTGTGATTAGGATATCATTAGCCAGAGAAGGCAATGCAACCTGCATCTGGTGGAATAGCATCCAGGAAAAGAGCCTTGCAGAGAATTTTCCCAATGGGAGCAAGTGAAGACAATATCAGGAGGAATTTCTAATCCTGTAGAATCAGATTGTGATCTTTCCCCTTAGATACATTTTTCTTCTATGTATATCTTTCCCATTGATGGGACACATGTTTATTGGGAGGCTGTACTCTCACTTTATAAGGGAAATGTTGTTCTGCTACTTTTCTTACTATGTTATTCTGTTAAATACCTTAAAATTGAACTTTAATTCGCTTTTGTCTTTTGCTCAGCTGAAAATTAAAGATATGCAAATTTGTTAAGACTAATGAGTTATAACTTTGAGTGACGATGGACCCATAGAGTTTCTTGAACTTCTGACAGCCTTCTCTGGGGGACCCATTATATGAGTTGAAGGATGCCCCCAATATGCTATGACAGTAATTAAAGAACTATACCAAGAATCTTTTCTGTTGCTATAGTTGATTCCACAGGTATATACATCTAACATGCTCCAAAGGGGGGGGGGGGGGTGCATTCCACATCAATGTGCTGATCAACTATTTAAAATGTTCCTCCCTGGATGACATAATAATAGCATGACCATCAGAAGCATCTCCTCTAGGATCATTTGGCACTGTGCTTTCTGTTATCTTCCACAATCACAAAATTTGAAAGTTAATCTATGTATCACACAAATGTTGAATTAGAGTCATATGGTTATCATCTTGTTAAAAGATGATGCTAGCTATAACAATAAAATAGCACCTATGTGATACAAACAGCACCTAGGTGAATACGTAACCAGGTGTCAGATTCATCTTCCTGTCAGGCAATGGCACAATCAGATGAATTCAGAATGAAGTAGACTCAAAGAAGTAATTGTTAATGATCCCACGTCCAGAACTGAGTAATATAAAATATAAAAAGAGTAATATAAAAAGACAAATTAAATTTAATGTCAGCAATAACTTCTTTACAGTTAGAACTCTCCAAAATGGTGTTGTTTCAAATCTTTTAGGACCTCTTGTAGAAAGTAGACAACTACTTGCTGGATATATTCAAGCCAGTTATTGCTATTCTACCATTTTCAAGTATTTCCAACTCCTAATGACCTCAATCGGGTTCCTTTGTAAATTTGCTCCTGTATTGCTGGTATGGATATAATTCTCATAAAACAAAAAACAAAAAAAAAGTTAGTTTAGAAGAAAGAAATACTTGAATTACAGTAAGAAAACACATGAAATAGAAAAGAGGAATATTAGAAAAGGGATTTTGAACCTTGAATCTTGAATTTGAAATGAAAGTTCTGCATTGATTTGAGTTGAATTATCCATGAACCTGTCCATTTCACTAACATTTATTGACCACTTGCTAGTTACAAGGTCATGCACACATGATAGAAATGAGGAATGAGCAAAGATTTAGATGAAAAAAAATAAATGAGACCGAAGGAGCAGCTGTGTATATTTTAAAACACCAAAATGATTATTTACTGTCAGAAAACATTCGTTGTTTTTGTTCAGTTGTTTTTCACTTGTGTCCAACTCTTCATGATCCCATTTGAGGTTTTCTTGGCAAAAATAAAAGAGTGATTTGCCATTTCCTTCTCCAGCTCATTTTACTGTTGCTGAAACCAAGGGAAACAAGGATAAGGGACTTGTCCAAGGTCACACAGCTAGTGAATGTCAGAAACTAGATTTGAATTCAGGAAAATGAATTTTCCTGATTCCAGTCCCAGAACTCCATCCACTGTGTCACCTGGGATGATGAAATGTATTTTAGAAACAGTCACCACTACTGTGAGCAAGATGGTTTTCCATTCAAAAGATTAAATTTAGAAAAGGCAGAATTGTAGAGGTCATGCAGTCTGATGTTCTTATTTTATAGATGAGGACTGAGAACCAAAGAGCTAAAGGGACTAATAGGGACTAATAGGGACTAATAGTAAAGAGAATAAATTGATTATTAATTATCTGTTAATTCTATTTCTTGGAGTTTTTATTCACAACAGCTTCCTCTGTGATATATTTCCTTGCATGATTTGAGGTTGTTAACATTCTTTATATTAATCCTTTGATGCAGTCATTGTTGTTACTCCCATTTTATAGTTGGGGAATACTAGGGTAGAAAGAGTAAAAGATCAGTTCAAAGTTGAAGGATCACTCAGGACTGGAACCAGAGATAGAATTTGACTTTATTTTAATAATTACTGATAAATTATAACTAGTGTCCTAACCAAAAAAAACTTTCATGCCTAAGAGTTGCTTCTGCACTAATTTTTTTCCTAGTCATTTCTGGGCTATGAAGAAAGTAAGAACCTGATTCAATGACATTTCTTATCAGATGAATCTTTGGATTATTTAATTTCTCCAATTAAAGCATTTGTGCAGAAATTTATGATTTTGAAAGATGACTAGGAGGAAAGAATGCAATGAATGCAACTGGATGAAAAATATGGTTTCCTTGCTTTCCTAAAGCATGAGATTTCAAAGACTATATATAAGTGAGTGCTCCCTACTCAAATGGGAAACATGTTTGTACTTACCATTTTGTCATGATTAATCTAAGTGTAGGAATTATTTCTTTAATTTTCTGCTTTTCTTTTTTTCCTCTTCTATTTTTTTTTTTGGCTCTATATCCCCTGAACCTACCTCAGGACCAGATATAACAGAAAGTATTTAATGAATATTTATTGATATATTATTTTCCATTAAATTACAGGATAACATAACTAGGTGTATATAAATAAGGTATGCAAAGGTAATGACAATCCTAAAAGAGACTTTATTGGAATTAATCAGTCTAAACTGCAGAGGCACCTTTCCATTTTTATGTCTCATTTCCAAAGTTTTCTAAAAAGCAAATTTAGAAGTTGTCTTCATGAATGGGACAGTACAGATGATTATCTAGTAAAGAAGAATGAAAGGGCGAGGATGGTACTTGGTATTGTAATCTGAAAATTGATGAAGGGAAATCAAGTTGTTGCTGTTGTGAGGAGATTATTTATTGTTTATTGAAACTGGCCACTGAGGTGAGCAGAGCCTGAAAATATGAACTGCTCAAAGAGATCAAAGGAGCATATTGGCTCTTTGATGTCTGTAGGAAGCCAGAGGTGGATATGTAGAAACATACCACCTCTATCTGAGAACTGGTAAGTGTCATTGTTATCAAAATTCACTATCATCCTTCATAGAGAACTTTAAGGCTTGTAAAGCATTTACATTCGTTATCTCATTTGACCCTCACTGTAAACCTTTGAAGTAAACCTTCACAAACCTTTGTTGTGGAGATTAAATTGTTGTCCCCATTTTACAGATGAGAAAACTGAGACTGACAGAACTAATGATTCTTTCAGAGTCACAGAACAAAGAAATCTCTGATACAGGGGCCAGACTTCAAATCCAGGATATTATCTACTGTGCCTTTAGATACAGCATAGTCATCACCGTCATCATCATCATCATCATCACTCATTTCACTGCTGATTAGCCCCCCACTAACTATGAAACCCTTAGGCAGATCACTTCATCTCATTCAGCTATTTTTCCCATCTATAAAATTAGGGAACTGAATTTTTAATTATAGATAATGGTAACTAGTTTCTCAACCAATTTTTAAAAATCTTTCATGTAAACCTTTCATCTCACAGTATAGAGGAAATACTGAGCTAATTGTACTGTGGCTCTGAATCTTCCTCCTTCTTATCATTGACTGGTCATCACTCTGTTCTTTCCTCTCCTTATGCCCCTTTTATGTTTGTGTTTTTGTGTCCACTTTAGGGATTTATTCCACTCCAAGGGAATCAGGTGACTGAGCTCCTTCCCAACCCTGAGGAACCAGGAAAGCACCTCTTTGAGATTGCCCCAGGTAGGCCAGTGGTTGTTTCATCTTTTGTCTACATTCAGACAGGTCAGGAATTGTGAGTGAACAGAGGATCTTGGTGATATCAGGGTTTAAATGGTACATATGATCTCTTTTGAATTAACTCTAATATGGAATTGCTTGATTACAAGAATAATTTAGCATCTCACATTGTATCTACCCAGAATCCAGCATCTGTATGAAAAATTTTTTTAAATTGTCACTCATTTTAATATATAGTTACTTGCATAGTCCCCATCTGTAAATGGGGCAAGAAGAGCCTGAAAATATGAACTGCTCAAAGAGATATATGAGGTATATTGTTCTTTGATGACTGTATGGAGCCAGAGGTGGCTGTCCCAGTTCTAAGCTGTATGAGGAATGCCCTAAGAGTGCTTCTAATAGGTCTGTAACTTCACCTTTTACTGAACCTGAGGGTACCCAGTCACACAAAGGCCTCCCCTATAATGTTGCTGTTGCCTAGACTCTGGTGCACCATATCACCCTAGCCATGCTAACAAGGCTCATGTGTTGGCATAGCTCTTCTGGCTGCCATCTCAGAGTTTGTTTCAATAATTAATATTCACACACACACACACACACACACACACACACACACGGGAGGAGAGAGAGAGAGAGAGAGAGAGAGAGAGAGAGAGAGAGAGAGAGAGAGAGAGAGAGAGATTAATATCCTTGGACCCCAATCCATTTTATTTGACCAAGACCACCTCTGGAACCTCCACCTTGGTCCTCTGGCATCTTTCTCCCTATCTCCCCAATCTGTGTCACTGAGTTTTTGGTTCACAAAGGACCAGTCCCACATACACTAGCAATGATTGAATGGATTTTACAAGTTTAAATGCAGCAACTGATATAGTCTTAGTAGAAAGGTCACTGTATTATCTAAGAGTAACAGTCATATCTGATCCCTTTCAGACTCTGAGTTCAGATGCACAGTCTACCCAAGGGGGGCTAACACAAGATGAACCATTATAAAGGCTATTTTCCCTTTGATCAAACTAGTTAATTTGAAGTTTAGCAAATAAAACGTGCACACAGAGGAAAGCTACAAAAAAATCTCACTTATTTTGAGCTTTGAAAAAAACAAGGAATTTCAAATGTGAAGTTAATTTTTTTAATCTATTATTTTTGACAGTAATATTTTAAAATTAAATTAAATTTTCAAGTCCCTTCAAGTTCAGAGTAATTAGCATAATTGTTTTTGAACTCAATAAAAGCATTTTCATTTTAAATGGATTCCACAGTGGCTTAAGACCTGAAAAAAAAAAATGTTCTCTGCATTGGAAAAGGTGCAATTTGCCCTTCAAGAGAGCCAGTTTCTTCATATGAGCAATTGATACATCTGATGATGATGCTTTATACTTCATTCTTGAAGGTCATGACATCAGGGTGGTTATGCAATGACAAACACATGAATTGGATTTGAGTGAGGGGGATGCTTTATGTAGTCACCAGCCTCACTTTCCCCTCCAGAGCCATCTGGGTCTAGTGACCAGATATGAATCAGGACCATTGGATATGGCCCTGGATGTGAGGCAGAGTTAAATGCCTTACCCAAGGTCACACAGTTTAGTATCAAATGTCTGGACTGCATTGGAACTCCCATCTTCCTGACTTTAAGACCAGTGCTCTATCTACTGTGCCACCTAGTTGCCCAATTGATACTGCTAACCTTTAGTTATACCTTCATCCCCATTAAAAACCTTCAGTCTTTGGTGTCAATCAATCAATAAACTTGTAATCAATAATCATTTATTAAATGCCTACTATGAGTCACACACCATCCTAGGGACACAAAAAGAGGCAAAAGGCAGTCCCCATCCTCAAAAAAGCTTGCAATCTAACAGAAAGATGATATACAAGCAAATCTATAGATATACAAATTTAATAGTAAATTTAAGTGAGTCATAATTGTAAGCCATTTTCTTTTAGAAGTGTTATGAGAATTGTAAGTCCCTTAGTTTGTAACCTAGAAGGTACTGTTGCTTTTTCATCTCATTTCTACTTCAATGATCTGGGTAATTAAATTACTGGGATTTTTAAAAGAATTTTTTATCTTAAGAGGATGCAGAAACTTAATTTTGTTCAGTGGATTTTGTGTACCCTCTCAATTGCCTGTAAGTAGGCAAATTGTTTTTGTTGTTAGATAAGAGTGTTTTAGAATTAAATCAGAAAAGGAGAGCAAATTTAATAGGTCTAGCTACAGAAGAAAGCCTATTTGGTACAATTCTATTTTAAAGGAAATCAATAATGAAAAAAGCCATTCACCATAATAGAACAGACTTTCCAGGCTCAGAGTTGTAAATGGGTATTTCACAAATGAGCAAAGCGAATTAGGGGCTAAAAAGAATTCTGGAACTAAATGTCATCTCTTCAAGGAAATCACAATAATACTTTGATGCCAGTGAAAAGTGGGGGAAAAGGGTAAGGGAAAGATTTCTAAATTTGTGCATGCCAAAGGTTCCTTTGGGCCTGTTTCGGTTTATTCAGGTTTCAGGAGTTTCTCCCTTCTTCCCATTTGCTTGCATAAACAAATCCTCTTGGAGTGTTCATGTGCTGCTGCTGCTGAGGCTAATCTGGGAAACAGAGCATCAAAAATGTGTGTGTTACTTGGATCAATGTAAGAGGATCAAGGTAAATTTGTTAGCCTAACTGAAAGCAGAATGGACAGACATGCACCTGATCTGAGCTATTCCTTCTTTTTTCCAAGGGATAGAAGGAACTGAGATTCTCTTTTTGCAACCCCAAACCAAGCCACAGGAGCTTAAAGAATACTTTTTTATTCAATTACTTGTCCCCACCTTGGTGAAATATGGAATCAAAAGGATAACAGCTCCTGGTTGTCACTTAAAGATTGCTGAAATGTTTTTCTATGGTACAAGTGCTTTCTTCAATAGCAAAAAAGAAAATTTAGCTTATAAACTCACCTGCAAATAGCACAGATTCATGGATAATGTACCCCATGTTTTCATATTCCTTTTCAGTATCAACCTGAGAAGGTGCAAACTCAAGTCATATAATTATCAAAAAACTCAGAATTAAACTTAAGGTCAAACTACCATAATTAATTAATCTTAAGTGCTTGATAACATACATCCCTCTATTCCTCTTGTTTAACTGCTCTTATTTCTAATTGTTCTATTTTATACTATATTTAATGTAAGTAAAATCATTTTTGCAAATAGGTAGGTTACAAATTCACTAAATAGCTAAATACTATTTGACTTCATGAGATGAAATGCTAGCAAACTATCATTTTATATTTTGAAAGGCTTTATTTCAAAGCAGCTAAATGGCACAATGAATAGAGCACCAGCCCTGGGGTCAGGAGGACCTGAGTTCAAATTTGACCTCAGAAAATTGATACTTACTAGCTGGGTGACTTTGGGCAAGTAGCTTAACCCCATTTCCCACAAAAACCTAAAAGAAAGAAAAGAAGTTATTTCTAAATGATCCTAATATAGGTTTTCTGACATTACCAAAATGAAGATCTTAAGTGAGAGCAATTTGAAGATAGATAGATAGATAGATAGATAGATAGATAGATAGATAGATAGATAGATAGTGATATATTGTACAAGTATGTATAATATATACAAATATGTGATGAAAAGATGATAACCCCAGGAAGAATAAGTACTGCTTTGGGTTTTTTAACCTAATGACCAAGAACTTGGGGGGAAATAATATCTAGCAAAAGAAGAATAAAAGAATCAGACAAAGAATGGACCTAGGAAGCACAGTTTTAATTGGCAGATATGTCTGGGAAAAGAATGATTTGTCAGTTTATAGATTCATTTATGTTCTGCCTATTGATTAATTAATATCTAAGGAGATCTTTGTAAAAACACAAAATTATCTTTCTGTTGCAGTCTGTGATAACATGGCATTTCTTATTGTGGGGCCATGTTGAATCACATCTAAGGGTTTAACAAGAACCTGAAAAGAGAGGCAGCTAGATGGCACAGTGGATAGAGGAACAGCCCTGGAGTCAGGAAGACCTGAATTCAAAACTGACCTCAGTCACTTAATAATTGCCTAGCTGTGTGACCTTGGGCAAGCTACTTAAGCCCATTACCTTAAATAAAAAAGAATCCCAAGAGGATTTATAACACCAGGACAATAAAACAGAGAGCATAGTATTACGGAACAGTAGCTGTGCTAATGACAATAATAAAACCATAGCAACTAAGCAAAAATAAATATCATGAACATTGTGCAATATTTTACATTTATTACCTCATTTGAGCCTCCCAACAATTTTGTAACATGGGTGAAATATGTGACTATTAACCTTATTTTACAAACAAGGAAACTGTAACTCAAAGGAGAAACTTGACTTGGCTCTTGTCATACAGCTACAAAGTGTTAACAGCAGAATTTGGACCTTGATCTTCCTACCTAGAAGCCTATTCTATCCACTGCTTCAAGTTTTAGGGTTGTTCACAACTCAGTTTCATTGAAGTAGTTGGGGGGTAGGACTTTCTTTGTACTAGTACAAACTAGTACTTGTACAAACTCTCTTTGTACTAGTTTCCTTCAAGGATCGACTCAAATGTCACTGCTTCTTAGAGGTCTTTGATGATACTTTCAATTTTTACTGTCTGATGCTCCTTCCCTAAACCCTATCAATGGGGAGTTTACTTTGTATATAACTTGAATTTATTTTAGTTGTGAACATATATCCTCAATCCCCAGCCCATCCTACCTCTAGTAGAATATAAGCACTTGGAGAACAGAAACTATCTCAATTTTGTCTTGGTATCACCAGTACTTAGCATGATGGCAAATAAGGAAGGCTCAATAAAATACTAAATGAGTTGAATGATGATTCTAGTGCAATAAAGAATTATTGGACATCTTAGAGTTGATATAGTGACATTCTTGGGACTTGGCAGTAGCAAGGAAATGGAATAGAGGTTGGAGAAACTGAGGGCAAAAAGCAATCTCAATAACCCAGTAAAGAAATTATGAGGACTTGAATAAATCTGTCACCTGGGTATTTGGACAAGATGATGATGATGCTTGTCCATGGTCTCCCAGAGACATCAGAGAGATGATGCCTTGACAAGCACATGAAATGGGTTTGAGTGAAGGAGGCTGTGCTAATTCACTGCTTTCTCCTCCAGTGGCCACAATAATAAGAGATACCCAGGATGAGAAGCAATCAGTGTTACGTGACTTGCCCAAAGTCATACAGCTGGTAAGAATCAAGCAACTGAGGCTGGATTCAAACTCCTGTCTTCCTGACTCCAAGACCAGTGCTCTATCCACTGCGCCACCTTGCTAACAAATTCTACTGGCCTTCCTTGATTTCAAAAGTCTGTTGTCTGATTTTTGCAGAAGCTTGAGAATACAGTGAGAAATTCAACTACTTGTTAAAAGATTTCTGATCATAGCCTTTATAACTATTGATTGTTTTCTGCTGGCAAAGAATTTTATAAACTAGGTTAGTCATCCTGGAATCAATTTGGTTCATTGTCCTATAATCCCCACATACTATGGTGAATAAAAGGTTCATAAGAAAAGCTGTCAAAACTAGAGAACATTTTCAACTAAAGCCAATCAGCCCACATCTAGTAAAGTAGGCTTACTTCTCTAAATCATGTTAGTGGATATGCTCATTTCATTCTTCCTCAGGTTAGAAAAGTACTTAAAAGTCTTAAGTTTTTATAATATTCATAACACAAATAGTACTTCTGATCTTACTTTGTTTTTATTATTTCATAAAACTTCCCATGCTTTTTTTTGTAATCGTCTATTTCTTCATGCTGTACAGTACAACAGTGATCCATTAGATTCATATACTATGACTTATTCAGTCCAAAAACAATTTAAACAATAGCAACAAAACTTTAAAAATAAATAACTTTGAAAATTAAGAGAACAACAATGACCACTCATAAGTCCCAAAGACTGCTGATAAAACTTGCAAATCAGTAGCGTGTTACTGAATTTAGTGTACAAAATGAAATATATAATTTTCTTTATACCCTTTAAGGGGATTTACTTTGCATCAAGTAAAATTTGTTCACTCCAAAGTGAAGCCTTCAAACACTAATTCTCAGTACTTGATAGGGCTCAATTGCCAAATTGCTATTGCATTATTCTTTTGTTCTAAACTCCTGCCCATTTTTTTTTTTTTGCTTTTTGCAAGGCAATGGGGGTAAGTGACTTGCCCCAAGGTCACACAGCTAGGTAATTATTAAGTGTCTGAGAACAGATTTGAACTCAGTGCTCTGTCCATTATACCATCCTGGCTGCCCTTTCCCATTCTTTTGAGTAACCCCGCTGGTAGTGAATTTTTTATCTGTGAGGACAGATTTAATTTTTGGAGACAGTCAAATATCATTTTCACTTATATAGTAAGCAGAATAGATTATTAGGGTGTACCACACAAATTGGACCCTTCCCCCCCAAAAAAAGAGAAATGTGAATATGGAGTCTTTAGTCTGATTTCTTTTTGAGACTTGTATACACTGATTCTTTTCAGGTATACTTTTAAATTAACTTAAAATTTAAATTCAGCAGAAAATTATTAGAATGGCATTGTAGGAAAATTGTTGAAATGCTATAAGTTCTTATGTTGGTTTTCACAATATAACCTCTAGGACCTAATTACACAAATACATTGTATTTCATACAAATTGAACTCAGGAAGATGAGTCTTTCTATCTCTAGTTTTCAATATAGGGTATCACAAAAGTTTCAGAGCATTTTTAAACCTCAATAACTTAATACTGTTCAAAAACACAAAACTTAATTTTTCTGTTTAAAGAACAAAGATGAACTCCAATGGGTTGCAAGTATCAAAAAGACTTCCAAGTGTTAGTTAATAAATCAACCAATTCCTCTAAAGTTCCAAAGTAAAATCTAAAACCTTAACCATTTCTTCATCTATGTTCAAAACCTTTAGAGATCTATGGTAGAAATCACTTTTATTTCCAAAACAAATTAAGTTTGAAAATGTTTCTAGCTAAGGTCTTTTTTCCGCTAATATAGAAAGTACTTTCTAAATTGCTGAGAAATTAATCAGAGTTTCAAAGGCTGGTGATAGCTTGTGATGACTCTTTCTAAAGTTAACCTTACCAAATGTTCAAGGTCAATTTAGTTTAAATTAATATGCTCATTTTAATAACAATATCACCTTCCTTTGTCTCTTTCTTTCATATTTTCTTTCTTGCTTAGGTCTTCAACCTTGCCATTTTTATTTTGATCCCTCCCTTCTGTTTTTTCTCCTTCTGTTTCTCTTTTTCTCTTCATTCTGTTAGTTCCATGTTTTTCCAGTCCTTACTTTCCTCTACTTTATTTTTCTTCCCTTTTCTAATCTCTTAATTTATCATAATATCAAATCATTTCAACAAGCATCCCTTATTGTGAACATAGCACCATGCTAATTGCTGGGACTATTAAAAGAGAAAACCAACTAAATGATCTCTCCCTTTGAAGAGTTTACATCCTACTAGAATATTACATTGAAATTTTAAATAATTATCACTTATTTACATATCATTCTCTTCTAAATCTTTTGCAATACAGGACTTATTGGTCAACTAAAGCCATTAGAATATGCATTCCAAGGAGCAGGAGCTGTTTTTCTTTTTTTTTTAATTCCCTGTCCTTAGTACAGTCCTTAACACCTTGTTATTACTGTTGATCAGTCATTTTGCAGTTGTGTCTGACTCTTCATGACACCATTTGGATTTTCTTGGTAAAGATACTGAAGTGGTTGCCCATTCTTTTTCCAGTTCATTTTATAGATGAGAAAACTAAGACAAATAGGGTTTAAGTGACTTGCCCAGGATTCCACAACTAATATATCAAAGGCCAGATTTGAATTTAGGAAGATGAATCTTTCTATCTCCAGACCCAACACTCTATCAACTTTACCACCCAGCTGTCCACCTTCATACATATTAAGCACTAAGAAATGCTTATTGACTTTGTGATTTCAAACTCTAATAAATGATTCTGTGCTTTTGTGACAAATGTATTATTTCATATTCAGAGTCCCTTACATCTGTAAAAAAGGAAGTGAGGTACAACATCAACTAAGGAATAATATTTAAATTTTCCAGTTAGATAAACACTATATTTTTAGTCATCCCCGAATTAAATTTATTCACTTGTATGTGACCTCTGGTTAGTATTTGCCCTATGAGTCAATGATCCTTGGTGTAAGAGAGAGAAAAAAAATCACCATATTCTAAAAGGAATGGTTGGCTTGTCAGTATCTGCATTCTGTACTACAAAGGAGTTTCTAATAATTTAATCTGAATTTGGGGGCACAATAGTTTACTATTCACAAGAAAGAAAATGAAAGGGACAACATTAGAAAGAGGCAAGAGCCCTAGCAGGGTCCATAGGAAGAATAGAAAGACTATTTTTTTGATTATCTTTTATTCTTTCCACAACTCTATTTTGTACACTAGAAGTTGTCCATGACATAAATTAATTTAATGTTTCCTTTGATTCCTTCATGATCATTTCTTTTGTTGCATCTAATTATTATTTTAGTATTTCAAGAATTTGTTATTTCTTCTATTTGGATATTCCTCGTCTTGCCTGGGAGGGAGGGGCGGTGTAGGGGGAGCATAGTAGAGAAAAGAACAATGAACTTGGAGATATAGAACTTTCATTTGAATTCCCCTCTTCTACTTCTACTTATCTGTGTGGCCTTAGGCAAGTCACTTCTCATCTTTGGGTCTCTGTTTTTTGCAATTTTAAATTGAATTTGATGACCTCTAAGGTTCTTTCTAGCTCTATGTCTATATTCCCGTGATCATCAGATTCAAGTAAACAAACAGATTCTCACTGTCTTAATAGATGGTATCTGAATTGCTGGGAGAGAAACCTAATGTCAAGGTGGTGATAAGCCTCTGCAAACTTAGCTGTTCTGGTCCATTGATGACAGACACATAAATCATGTAACCATAGCACCAATCTTAAATAAATGTGTTTCTAGAAAGGAAAATATAAACATTGCATTAAAGAAATCAGTTACAAATAGAAGCCACAATTCCACATTGCACAGTAACAATGACGTGCCTTGTTACTATTGGGGAAATGATATAATTCTTCTCAAATTTGCAGCTTTAACTGTCAACCTGCATCAACTATTTTAATGCATTATGGGGTTAACTCTCTACTGTTACCTATTAGTAAAGATGCAAATTTCAAGTAAGAGCCTAAGTACTGGCTGAAGTGTGTATAGACAGTTTCCTAGACCACACCCTTTTGGCAAAATGTCATCTCTCAGAACTACCACTTGGACAAATTCTAGCAACAGTCGGGGGCGGCAGCTATTGCAAATAACCAGTTTATACTTCTTATCTTTATAGCTGATGGTATAGGGTTTACTGGAAGAAGGACTCTGTGTTCTGGGATAATGATTTGCAGCTGTCAGGGCTTTTACATTATTGAAAGCATGTGTATCTTTCAGCACCTGGACAGTGTTTCCTTGGTTCTGACAGGAATAGACCATGGACAGTACCTGAACTCTTCCATCTATTTCCTAACACTGTCAAATTCAAATTCCTCGATCTAACATTCAAATCCCTTTATAATATGACCCACCTAACTCTAGCTTTTTGTCCTCTCTTTTCTAAAGAAATCCTCTCTCCATTTCAGATGATTTCCTTTACATCATCTCTGTCCTTATGGTCATAACTCCTTGGGTTGCTTTGTCCTTTCCTTTCCTTGAATTTTTTGTCTCCTTTATACTTATTAATATTCACCCTATCTATCTTTCCCGATCACACTTCCCCTTTTCCATCAAGCCTTTTTTAATTAGGTCAGGCCATATTGTTTTCACTCTTTTTTTTTAAAAAAAAGTTCTGTTTGTTTTTACTGTCCTTATCAGAAAATTAACATTTTCTCAAGTAATATCCTTGTATCAAATTATCTATACATATTAGGAATTTTACTCTCAATGCATAATGAAATTATATAGAATATTTTCCTGCTTATTTTTTCATAATTCTGACTTTTGTCACCTCAACTTCATAGTAATTCTATACGGGGAAGAATAGTTTATGCCTTATATTTCTTTCTTTACTTCATAACTATTAATAATAGTAAGTTTATATATTTATGTAGTCCTTTAAGGTTTGAAAGAAGTTTCTTTATGATGGAACTCTGAGGTAGGCAGTGGAAATGCTATTTTCATTTTATAAATAAGTAAACTGAGGGTCTGAAAGAGTAGTTGCTGAGGTAACTAAGATCACCTAGATGATACCTACATTCAATGGAATTGGAACCCAGGCTTCCTGATTCCCACATCAGTACTTTCCTATTATCCTACACCACCAAAAGAATATAGCAAGGTGGAGATGGTCTGGGGCAAATACTGTATAAAATGAAAATGTTGTTAAAGTTTTTTTGCATGTAAATCCAAAAGCACAAGGATGTTTCAAAAAGAGGTAAATACCCAAGTCAAATGAAATAAGAAATAGAATAGATTAAGCAAATTTAAAATATAGAGACTATAGGGGACATCACACACAGAATAAGAATTATTTTTCTTCTTCTTTTTTAAATAGATAGATATCACAAGTGAACTCTGGGACCTGACAACACTCACTCAGAGGTGTGACTCATCACATGACTTGTCACATGATTCATTTATATATCTATATATACATATATATAGATATATATATATATATGTTCTACTTATTAATCCAGAGACCTATAGCAATCTATCTGTATATTGGAAACATTTCTTATCAACAAATTTACAATTTCTTATTAATCAACTAATTATCTATAATCCATTAAATATTAATTATGCAGTGAAACAATGAAACTCCTTTTCCAAATGGTTGTTACTGTTATCTAATGATTTATATAAAAATCGAAGTGATTAAATACATGATTTATTGAAAGTAAGCAGCAATAAACATCAAAATATATGTAACAATAAATACAGTATTTGTGCTATGACCAATGTCATTTCCAAAAGTCTTTGAAAACCCTCAAAATAACGGTGGTTGACTCCTCTTCACTTATATGGCTATAGTCTCAAATTATTCAACGCTTTCAAATCACAAAGTCACTTTTAACAACTGCCTAGTATTTCTCCTCAAGATTAATATTTTCTTTCCTTAAATTCTCTTCAGTAATGACAAGAAACATTCTTTTAGCTTTTTCAAGATCTTTATAGAATATTTTCTCCAAACATCACTAAAAACAAACTAGATGATTTTGATTACATTAAATTAAAAAGCTTTTGCACAGACAAAACCACTTTAACCAAGATCAAAAGAAATGAGCAAATTGGGAAACAATCTTTACAACTAGTATTTCTGACAAAGGACTCGTTTCTAAATTATACAGAGAACTGAGTAAAATTTTTTAAAAAGCCATTCCCCAGTTGACAAATAGTCAAAGAATATGCAAAAGCAATTTACAGATGAGGAAATCAAAGCAATCCACAGTCATATGAAAAACTACTCTAAATAATTATTTATTAGAGAAATGCAAATTAAAGCATCTCTGAGGTACCACCTCACACCTCTCAGACTGGTCAATATGACCAGAAAGGACAATGATAAATATTGGGAGGGATGTGGGAAATCTGGGACACTAATACACTGTTGGTGGAGCTGTGAACTCATACAATCCTTCTGGAGAGCAATTTGGAATTATGCCTAAAGGGCAACAAAATTGTGCATACCCTTTGATCCAGCAATACCACTGCTGGGTCTATACTATGACAAGAAGATAAAAAAGGGTAAAAACATCACTTGTTCAAAAATTCATAGCGACCCTGTTTGCGGTGGCAAAGAATTGGAAATTAAGTAAATGTCCTTCAGTTGGGGAATGGCTTAACAAACTGTGGCATATGTATGTCATGGAACACTAGTTTTATTAGAAACCAGGAGGGATGAGAATTCAGGGAAGTCTGGAGGGATTTGTATGAACTGATGTTGAGATGAGCAGAACCAGAAAAACATTGTACAACATGGGGGTGATGATCAACCTTGATGGACCTTATCATTCCATCAGTGCAACAAGCAAGGATAATTTGGGGCTATTTGTGATGGAGAATACCATCTGTATCCAGAGAAAGAATTGTGGAGTTTGAACAAAGACCAAAGACTATTTATTACCTTCAATGTAGAAAAAAAACTGTTATCTTATTATGTAATTTTGCTATCTCTTATACTTTATTTTTCTTCCTTAAGGATATGATTTCTCTCTCATCACATTCCATTTGGATCAATGTATACCATGGAAACAATGTATAGACTGGCAAATTCCCTTCTGTGGGGGGTAGGGGTAGGGAGGGAAGCAGGATTAGGGGAAAAATTGTAAAACTCAAAATAAATAAAATCTTTGGGAAAAAAGGAAATAATAAAAATTGAAAACGGTTTTAAAAAAGAATATTCTCTCCAGAAGATTCTTCATAAAATAGAACAAGATGGTTCTCATTAAAAAAGAACTCTCTTTCCCTCTTTCCCTCTCTTCTTCTGATTGTTTCCCTTTCCCTATTTCTCTCATAAATGCGGACAAAGATCTTGTTGACTTCTCTTTGATCAAAGAATACATATACACATGCCAACATCTATACACACACACACACACACACACAATCTTCTTCACTGCAGAGGGAGGAGGGTTTCACATCTGACCATTCTTCAACTGTCATTTTCAACTACTGGCAACCTATCTGTAACCCCAATTTCCCATCTAAGCTCTAAAAGCTACAATAAAAATAACTGCTCTGTTAAAGGAGGAAATAATAGTTTCTAGGAAATTATAAGATGTGGCAAAAAATTGAGGTGAGGAGTCCAGAGAAAGGATAATGATAAATATATAATGGTGATAATCAGAATGAAATTAAAGTAGAAAACCTAAATGAAACCAAATCAAATGGGGATAGAATCGGCAGAGAATCCATAAATTAAACAAGATGAACTACGACTGGCAAACATCAGTACTGACCAAAAGGAGTATCAGAATTGAAAGGGTCAAATGCTGTGAATGCAATGACCAACACCGAATAAATGAATGTGATGTGATAACTATCCCTCAATCTATAATGACCAACCAATTAAATTTTACTTTGATAATGGATGAAATAAGACTACAACATAATAGGATTGAATTTGTAATAATCTTACTGGAATTTATAGAGCCAAATGAGCATTCTCTTTCAATATCTCACTATTGCTGAGCATATATATATATATATATATATATATATATATATATATATATATATTATATATATATCTGGGTCACCTCTTTGAGAATTGGATTTGAGAAGTAAATTTCTGATTTATTTATCAGAAAACTTTATAGTGACTTCTCATTTTTTCCTTTTTTTAAACAAAAATGGCGTTGTCTTGCCTAAACATTCAATTCATGTTTATTTATTCAATAAACATGACTACCAATAATTTTTATTAGAAGACTTAAAGAAAAAAGATATCATTACCTAAGGGAGCCGTTTCTGAGATGAGTCAATGGAGGAAATGGCATTTGAGATAGTTCTTGAAGAATAGTTCAGATTATAACAGAAAAAATGAGGAAAAGGGCATTCTAGGTGAGAATATTGAATTAATAAAGACATAACTATTTATATTTTGAGAGGTTTCAGAGTTTGGCAATGACATTGGTCATAACCAAAATACTGTGTGTGTATTCATATGTGTATGTATAATATATGTGTATATATATATATATATATATGTTATTGCCACTCTTGGATAAATCATAATTTAATCACTATATTTATATAAATCATGAGATAACAGAGGGGAGAAAGCAGAGAGTCTAGATGTACACCATTATAACCTTTGGGTCATATGTGATCTATCTGACTAGGCTTGAAGCCCACCTAAAACTATAGTTCCCACTCCCCCAAAATTTTAAGCTATCTATCACATGTGAGCTAGTAAGCCTTTTATTCATTGGGGCCTGGAGTCAGAAAGACTTGAGTTCAAACCCTGTTCAGAAACTTCCTAAGCTTTGTGACTAGCATTTAACCTCTGTCTGCCTCAGTTTTGCCAACTATAAAATGGGGTTATTAACAGCACCTATTTTAAATGATTGCTCTAAGGATCAAAGGAGAACACACAGCACAATGCACCTGACAAACAGGAGGTACTGAAAAAAAATGCTTATTTCCTTCTCTTAACCTCACTCCCCTACCAGCAATGAAAACAAACATCTTTGAAATTTCTATTATGTTCAAGATACTGGAGATAAAGAAAAACAGAAATTACTTCCCTCGAGAAACATAATTCTTGGTGGAGGACAGGGAGGAGAAGAGTTATGTCATTTACACACATAAGTGAATATAAATATGGCATATGTAAAGTAATATAAAATTGTAACAAGAGGCAGAGAAAAGATAAGCACTTGACCCTATTGCCTAGTGGTATGACAGGAGACTTGGGTTGATTGGTAATTATAAGCATAAAAACTTCTTGCTATCCGTACAAATATAGTTTTCTCATCATGTCTCGCACTATTGGGGTTTGGGAAAAAATTGAACAGACCTGACAAGTAGTTAGTTTTTATTGTCATTCATAGAAAATATAATAAACATAGTGAGAGATAAGATTGATAGGAGTCAAATTGTGGAAATCCTTTAATATATTGAGTAATTTATAACCTTATCCACTTGGCAATGGGAAACGAAAGATATTTTGAGCAGGTCAATTACCTATCTCCATATGAAGATTTCCTAATCATTAAAAGTCTTTAGGGGAAGCTAGGTGGTGCAGTGGATAAAGCACCGGCCCTGGAGTCAGGAGTACCTGGGTTCAAATCCAGTCTCAGACATTTAATAATTACCTAGCTGTGTGGCCTTGGGCAAGCCACTTAACCCCATTTGCCTTGCAAAAACCTAAAAAAAAAAGTCTTTAATAAGGTATTAGATGCTCATCAGGCATATTGTAATTAGGACTTATGTTTCTCTATTTTTTCACTTTAGGTTTCTTGCTTTCTGTTCTTGTTGGTTTGCAACATGGCTAATAGAGAAATGTTTTTCACATATACATATATATATATATATATATATATATATATATATAATTGATATATTTATTTCCTTATCAATGAATGGGGCGGGGCAGGATAGAGGGAGAGAATTTGGAACTCAAAAAAAAGTTTAATGAATGTTAAAATAAACTTATAAAAAATTTTAAAATAATTTTTAGGTAGGGGAGGCTAGGTTACACAGTAGATAGAGCACTGGCCCTGGAGTCAGGAGTACCTGAGTTCAAATCCGACCTCAGACTCTTAATAATTACCTAGCTGTGTGGCCTTGGGCAAGCCACTTAACCCCATTTACCTTGCAAAAACATAAAAAAATACTTTTTAGATAAATGAAATAGGAATGTGAAGGAGAGAATTTATGCTTCCTGAGTGGACTCAACAATGTGACTTACGAGGTCCCATTAAATTCTAAAGGATTTATGATATAATACTATGATAACCTTGACTGGAGCTTGACTTGGAGCTAGAGTGATGACCATGAGAGTAGAGCAGCACAGAACAGAACAGAAAGATACAAGTGACATTTTGGAGGAATGCATTTAACTAAAGCTCAACATTATTATATTGACCAACTAAACACTAACTTAATGTATTTGTAAATAATGAGTTAAGAAAAAATCTTTGTCTTCATGTGTTTCAAGAATAGTGTTTAAGGGGTGACTAGGTGGCACAGTGGATAAAGCACTGGCCCTGGAGTCAGGAGTACCTGGGCTCAAATCCGGTCTCAGACACTTAATAATTACCTAGCTGTGTGGCCTTGGGCAAGCCACTCAACCCCATTTGCCTTGGAAAGACCTAAAAAAAAAGAAGAGTGTTTAAATTCACTAAAAAAATCTAGAGAGATGGTATAGTATAACAGTTGGAGTCAGGCCTTAAGCTTGCCTCAGATCCAGGAAATTCTGAATCAAGTCATAACTTGGAGACATACTAGCTGTTAGATGGAACTCTCATTGTTTAAATTTCTGAGAAAATACCAATCTACATTGAATACAGGTCCAAACCTTCCAGGCTTGGGATGGTCTTCTCTTCACCCTATCTTTGAGTTTCATCAATTTCCTTCAATACTTAGCTCCTATTGGGGCAGATGGGTAGCTCCATGATAAAACACTTATCCTAGAGTCAGGAGGATCCAAGTTCAAATCTAGCCTCAGATATTTACTAACTGTGTGAGATCCAAGGCATGTCACTCAATCCTGATTGCCTCTAAAAAGTAAATAAATAAATAAAGACTTACTTTGCATCCCTCCTTCTACAAGAGACCTTTCCTATTCCCACCCTCAATACTTATGTTTTGCCTCTGAGATTACCTTTCATTGATTTCAACATACAAATGCATGCAACCCATACATCACTTTCTTAAGTTAGAAATCAATAGAACAATAAACCAACTCCTAATTTGTAGTTTTTGTGCATTTACTAGCTGTAACTACTCACAGTGAAAATTTAATAATTGCCTCTTACAGTTTCTTCAACCTGATTCTAATGCACCATTGGCTAATGGACAAGTTACAAGGGCTTAAAAATAGCACTTTTGGTTAATCCCATGAAAGATTCATTTTTTCTACCCAGTCTCATCATAGCTGTTGGCTGTTCCATAAAGAAAACAACAGGAGCAGAGCTGGTTTTAAAAAAAAAATATGTATTTACAAACTTTCATAAGTCCCATGAAAAATTTTATTTGCTTTATAGGCCATTTTCTGAATAACTCTAGATGAATCAAAGGAAATGGAGACCTCACACAGCCTTTCTTCAGTCACTGAGTCCAGCTGACCTGGTACAAATCCCTGCAGGTCTGTGATTCTGGAAATCTCAGCTCAAGTTCTTGCTTTCCCACTATCTCTGTAACCTTGGACAAGTCTTTTTTCCCATCTAAGTCTCAGAGTTGCTGAACTTCACTGGTGGTTGGACTAAACCACCTCAGAAGTTCTTTCCAATTCCAGAAGTCTATAAATGACTTGCATTCCCTGGGATAGCCAATTTATTTATAGGAGCAATATCAGCATGGCATAATGAATGAGACTAGAAGATATGAATTTGAACCTTGGCAAGTCCCTTACATCTCTTAGAGTTTTGGTTTCCTTGTCAGAAAAATGAATATAACAATATAACAACAAAGTAGGTAATACTACCTACTCCAAGGGTGATCTCTGAATTAGAAGGAACCTCAGAGGTTCCTTGATCTTCTAGTCAAATCTGTACCAGAACAAGAATTCCCTTTACAGGGTGGCTAGGTGGCACAGTGGATAGAGCACTGGCCCTGGAGTCAGGAGTACCTGAGTTCAAATCCGGCCTCAGACACTTAATAATTACCTAGCTGTGTGGCCTTGGGCAAGCCACTTAACCCCATTTGCTTTGCAAAATCCTTAAAAAAAAAAAGAATTCCCTTTACAAACACATCAAGTAGTCATCCAAGACTAACCAAGACAGGAAACCAACTATCTCTTGAAGCAGACTCATTCAATTGCCATCCATTGCCATTAGTTTTGTCCTAGAACAGAGCTTCAATACCGAGAGTATTTCTCTCATATCCCTCATCCCTCATCCCTCATATCCCTTTTACTCTACAAGATTAACCATTCCATTTCCTCATTTGGTTCTCATATAACATGATTTTGAGACCTTTCATTTAACCTGGTTTATCTTTTCAAGATGACCTTTAGCTTACCTATGCCCTTAGGTTTCTCACCAATAAAAGGAAATGGTTGGACTAGATTTCTAAGACCGGACCCGCCCCCAGCTCTACACCAGGATTTTTCTTTTTAAAAATCTTTCTAGGGGCAGCTATGTGGCACAGTGGATAGAGCACCAGCCCTGGAGTCAGGAGTACCTGAGTTCAAATCCAGTCTCAGACATTAAATAATTACCTAGCTGTGTGGCCTTGGGCAAGTCACTTAACCCCATTGCCTTGCAAAAACTAAAAAAAAAATAAATCTTTCTAGTTAAACATGTTGGAGGGAAAATTAAAAAAAAATAATCTAGGAACATAAATCCCATTAGCTTTTTTCACCTTCTCATTGGCAAGTCTAAAAATGGGTTTAAGCAGAGATAATGAAGATTAACCAACACCTGCTGCCTTTCAGTTAGTGAGATAAACTATTAGACACTGGTCTTAGCAGCTGCTGAGAACAGGGCTATGTGAACGCATTTGATCAAAAACATGAGTTTCAAAGGCCAGAGGCAATCAATGGGGGGAGTTTTAGCTTTATAGTTCAAAATACCAAGAGTTGTGTTTAACCGGAATAGGACTGAATTTCACAGACTAAATAAGGTGAGGAGTTTTTAAAATACATAGGATATTAATAATAATTTCTCTTTTAAAGAAATCACATGAAATCACAGTCCAGGGTATCTGATTCATAATTTAATAGTAATAACAAACAACTTATTGTCCTAGCACAAATATATACTATATATATATTGATTACAAATTAATATATAATAAAGACTATTTTTAATGTCTTAGGCTTCTGGAATCTGGTTTGAATCCAATGTTATATTTTTCCTTCTCTTCTCTTCTCTTCTCTTCTCTTCTCTTCTCTTCTCTTCTCTTCTCTTCTCTTCTCTTCTCTTCCCTTCTCTTCTCTCTCTTCTCTTCTCTTCTCATCTAAACTCCCTCTGTTACTCTGTCTCTATCTGCTCTCCCTCTCATCCTCTGTTTCCCCTTCTTTATGGCATCTGTTTTTCCATCTTTCTCTTTTCTCTGTCCTCTGACTCCTAGTCAAATTACATTGTAGATGCTCAAAAATGTTTGTTAAATGAATGTATTTATTTTTTTGGTAAAAATGATTTATATTGATCAGATGTATTGGGAAATATCTTGCTGTTGCACACTGCTTTTATCAGTGATAAATAAAAGTTTAAAAAATCAATCACCACCAAAGTAAAATGTTGGAAATAATCACAGTAAATAAAATCAGAGGAACCATGGGTTCTATTTATAGTTTCTCTACTATATTACTTTCTAACTGAACAAACCTCTTTACAACAATCAATAAATATTTACTGAGTACACTGTGTCAGACACTTAGGTATACCTACCAAGCAGAATGTAATTATGAGGGTTTTTTAATATTTATACTAAATTTGTTTCTGATGAAACTTTATAGATGACTGAATATGGATTTTAGTCTACTACTAACAAAAATATATGCTGAGTTAATCATATGATTATGTTCCAATTGAGATATTAATAAATGACCTCTCTCCACTCCAAAAATGTATATGTTCCATCCAATAAATAAAAAATATTATTGAAATTAACACCATAGTTTTAATACAATCCCATCTCACTTAGCAGTTGAGGAAACAGATGTAGAGATGCCATAAAATGTTTTACCCAGGCTCATACAGATAGTAAATAGAAGAGAAAAGGGA
The DNA here is from genome assembly GCF_037893015.1 of Macrotis lagotis. NCBI lineage: Eukaryota > Metazoa > Chordata > Mammalia > Peramelemorphia > Peramelidae > Macrotis > Macrotis lagotis. Next base: position 72,301,958 of record NC_133661.1, on the reverse strand, counting down.
TTTGAACTCAGATCCTCTGAAACCAGAGCCAGTATGTTTTTCCATTATACCATGATGCATTCGTGTAATTGTTTGGAGAGTTCAAAGAGTAAAGCTATTCAACATGGCAAATATAGGATCATAAAGTTGGAAAGCAATTTCCCAATCAGTGAGGAATATATTTTACAGTATCCCTGCCAGATACTGAGCAAGTCTCTGCTATCTTTCATTTTATTCTAAACCACAGGACAGCTCTATTTAAGTCAAGTTAATCCTTCTGTGAAGCTAAAAATTTCCCCTTGCAATTTCTACCCATAGTGGGAGAGTATAAAACAAAACTAATCCTCTTTCCACATAGCAGTTTTCAAGTTTTTGGTGTATGTTTTTTCCTATCAAGATTGAACATCCCTTGTCCCTTCCAACATTTCTCATCACTCCTTTGGATACAACATAGTTTCTCAATGTCCCTGATGGAATATGGTACCCTGAAACTTTTTATTGTTCTGTCACTCCAGTTTTGTCTGATTCTTCTTGATCCCATTTGAAATATTTTGGGAAAGATACAGGAGTGGTTCATCTTTTCCTTCTCCAGATCATTTTACAGATGAGGAAACTGCGGAAAATTGTTTAGGGTCACATAGTAAGTGTCTGAGACTGAATCTGAACTCACATAAATAAGTCTTCCTAGCTCCAGGCCCAGTACTCTATCCTAGCTGCCCCAAGCCTGAAATCACCAAAATACTATGAATATGGTCTGAATAGTCAAAGAAGAGAAAGACTGTTATACTCTAGGATCTGAACCTTACAGTGATTAATAACATTTGTTTTTCACAGCTTCATCACAATGTTGGCTCCTTCTTTTAGCCTGTGGTAAAACTAAAGCCTCCAAATCTACTTCACATGAACTGTTGTCAGACCAAATCTCCCTCACTATATCACTAGAAGACAATAATTCAATAAATCTTGAGCCTTAAATTCATCCCCCAGATCCTATCCTGGTGGTTTTATTCAATATTCCAACATGTTATGATTTAATTTAACAAACATTTATTAATTGCCTGCTGTGTGAATTGTGCTAAGTGCTAAGGGTACTACCTAAATATTTCAGTGGATTTAGGATACTCCTCTAATGATATAGATTACAATCTTTCCATGGATACTTATCCCATGAGATTCTTACCTACATCCTCCCAGGAGTTTACCACAAAAGTCACCCAGTGTCTTGTGGGATCCCCTCCAGTTCTTCTGCCCTTCTGAGAATACCAATAGAATATACCAATAGAGAATACCAATAAAGTTTTCCATAGGCTGTCCTTTTCTTTCATCACATCATTTTTTTGCTCATACAAGTCATCCAATGCTAAGAGAATATGAATATTTAAAAAGATGGACCTTTATTTCAGAATCCATCTGTATTATATCCAAAATACACATAGAGATAGACCAGCTAGATGGGTTGCCACACCAAAAGCATATCATAAACTGATATTCTTCATCTATGAGGTTTTTCTTGAATGGATAATTAATCTAAATTAATTAGAATGATTATCTCATTTAAAAAAATAAGATACAAGGGATAAAGTAGGAACTAAAAATGACAGAATTAAAAATCGGAGGGGGAGAGGAATAATATCTAATAGCTCTGCTTTGTGTATATGTTTAAAATTGAATATCCCATCATCCTTCATGTATAGTTGAGTTCTCAGATTGTAAGTTTTTATACATCTTTTCATTGAAAAAAGATTTAATTAAATAGAAAAAATAAGAGGATAATATGCAATTTACTATTAACCCAATTTTATAGCTAAACTGAGACCCAGAGGACACATCGTGCAAAGCTGGAGTTAGTGAAGTTTCCTTGGCAGTATTATTATATGACAACAGTGACTGGAATAAATTCATGTAGCATTTTCTTTTATTACTATTGTGTTATTTCAGGCTCTTAGCCAAGTAGAGTAAATTTAACCTGGAGCCAAAATTTTTATTGAATTTTTTCTGCTTAAATGTTCCATTGATATCCTTATTTGCCAGACATACTCCTTCTTTTCTCTTCTCTTTGGATGTCATGACCTGGAAGTAGAATTAGTTTTGTCTTCTTGAGCTGCTTAGTGATATATGTAGGCAGGTAATTATGATGGGAGTTAAATTACATCTGGTCTTATCAGTAAACTCAAGTTCTTGTAGAAATAGTAAGAAAAGAATCAATCTGGGGTAGAGCCAAGATGGCAGCAGGAGAAAAGACTTTCCTAAGTGCTTTCTCCAAGATATTTCAAAAACCTTAAAATTATGACTCTAACTAAATTTTTGAGAGATAGAACCCATAGAAAGATCCAGTGAGGCAATTCTCCAGCCCAAGGTAAACTGGAAAATAATGGAAAAACTCCATTCTATAGGGTTAGAGGGGTGGTCTGCCACAGCAAAGAAACTTCAGCTTCCCAGGAATAGACCCAGAGCACCTGGGAGCCAAGGTTCTCAGCAGCAGAAGCAGTTTCCTGACTTGCACCCCAGTGAGCACCAGGCACAACTTGGAGGATCAGTGGGGATACCTCTGCCAGAGCTAGTCCAACCCCAGGCCCTCAGGGTAGTTGCAGCAGTCAGCACAGCCAGATCCAGGAAAGCAAGAGCCAGCAAGCAGGAGCCTCCAGGCAACTATGCCCTGAGTACTAAGCCCACTGGAGGGAGACTTCCAAGGTCTGTCCTCTGTCCCTGGAACAGGACTCTGGGGTTCTGAGCACATTCAGATCCTGGTCAAAGTCTAGGCCCCCCCACAGAACAGGGACCCCCCACCTCAGCCCTGTGGTAGAGGGGTATGCTTGTGGTGATTCACAGACCAGGAGAATAGTCAGAGTGTCAGTGAGGTCCTTGTGGTGGTGGTGGTGTCCCAATAATACTCAATAGCTCAGGAAACACTCCAAAACCAGGAACAGGCTGGGGAAATGAGTAAACAGAGAAAAAAGAAGAACTGGAACATTGACAAATACTTTGTCTATGATCCCAAGGAGGATCAAAATACTCAATCTGAAGATGAGGAAGTACAAGCTTCTGCATTTAAAGACTACAAGAAAAATGGAAATTGGGCTCAGGTTATGACAGAGTTCAAAAATGATTTTGAAAATCAAGTAAGGGAGATAGAAGAAAAATTGGGAAAAGAAATGAAAGAGATGCAGGCAAAACATGAAAATGAAGTCAGTAGCTTAGTCAAGGAGATCCAAAAAATGCTGAAGAAAATAACATGTTAAAATCCAGCTTAGGTTAAATAGATAAAACAGTTCAAAAAGTTATTGAGGAGAAGAATGCTTTAAAAAAAGCAGAATTGATCAGATAGAAAAGGAATTAAGAAAGTTCTCTGAGGAAACCAAATCCTTCAGATGCAGAATGGAGCTAAAGGAAGCTGATGACTTTATGAGAATTCAAGATACAATATTTCAACACCAAAGAATAAAACAATTAGAAGAAAATATAAAACATCTCATGGAAAAAACAACTGATCTAGAAAATAGATTCAGGAAAGATAATTTTAAAATTATTGGAATATTTGAAAGTCATGATCAGGAAAAGAGCCTTGACCTCATTTTCAAAGAATTCCTACAGGAAAATTGCCCTGATATCCTAGAAGCTGAGAGCAAAATAGAAATTGAGAGAATCCACCGATCTCCCCCAGAAAGAGATCCAAAAAAAAAAAAAAAAACTCCCAAGAATATTATAGCCCAGTTCCAAAATGCCCAGTCAAAGAGAAAATATTACAAGCAGTCAGAAGGACACAATTCAAATATCGTGGAACTGCAGTCAGGATCACACAGGATTTAGCAGCAACTACATTAAGAGCTCATAGGGCTTGGAACATAATATTCCAGAAGTCAAAAGAGCTTGGAATGCAACCAAGAATCAACTACCCAGAAAATCTGAACATCCTTTTCTAGGGGAAAAGATGGACTTTCAATGAACCAAGGGAATTTGTTCCTGTTGAAATGATGAGAGGTGAACAGAAAGTTTGACCTTCAAATATAGGACTCAGGTGGAGCATAGAGAGCAGAGGAGAAGGGTAAATTATGAGGGACTTAATGTTTCTTGAATGAGTAGGCATTTCCTTAGTCTAATAAAGCTATAAAGTTATTACCAAAAAGGCACAGAAAAGACAACCATCAAATGTAGTCTTGAGCTGCAGGACACAATACAAGAATGTTGGATTAGAAATAAGAGACCTCTCTGGGTCTTGATTGCTCCTCTATAAAATAACAGCAAGCTTTCCCCTTTGATCCTTCATAGCAATTCTGTGGTCACCACTGTTATATCAGGAATACTGATGTGGGGGGCTACTGAAGATTTGAGATAGAGTAACATCAATGCCTGAGACAACTGACAAAGTTGTTAGTACCTTTTCAAGAGTCCAGTGTTGGATCTGTGAAGGCAACAAGCAGATCCCTTCCTAGGACTCCTATACCCAAAAGAAAATAGCTATGACAACAATAACACAATGATGAAGGCAATAATGATGGTTAATGGTTGGCATTCTTAAGTATTTTAAGGTTTGCAAAGTGTTTTACTTATATTAGCACATGTGATCCTTCCAGTAAAGTAAAAGCTTCTATTAACCTCATTTTGCAGAAGAGGTAACTGAGAATGAAGCAGGTTATAAATTTTTTGCCCAGCATTTTACAACGGATAAATGAGACAGGATTCAGACTCCAACACTCCAATAATTTTACTCTCAGTTTCCTTTCCTTCCCCATATGCTAAAGTATATCAAATTTTCCTGAATGCAGCAGTTAGATCTTCCAGGTATCATCTTGCAGACATTGTCATTCAATTATTTTCAGTCATGTCTATTCTCCATGATCCCATTTGGAGTTTTCTTGGCTAAGATACTGGAATGGTTCACCATTTCCTCTTGCAGCTCATTTTATAGGTGAGGAACTAAACAAGGTTAAGTGACTAGTTCAGGGTCACAGCTAGTGTCTGAGATCAGATTTGAACTGAGAGAAATGATTCTTCCAACCATCCTAGTTCAGCACTCTGGCTGCCCTATCACCTTGTATGTAATAGGAACTTAATGCTTGTTGTATTAAATTAAAGCAATCCTTTTCATGGAAAGGTACAGCTTCTAGGATATTTGGGATAGATTCCAGTAAATGCTTGCATCCAAAGTTTGGTTACTTTTTTTAATTATATTTTTATTAACTTCAGCTCCCTAGAGTACACTGGAATCAAAGATCACAATTTTAATAATAAAGCAATTTAGTTGTTTATTTAGTCATTCCCTTCCACAAATTCTGTGAGATAAGTAGAACAAACATCATGATCCCATTTCATAAATAAGGAAATTGAGACTGAGAAATTAGGCAACACTCCCAGGGTTATCCTGCCAGAAAATGACAGGATCTGAATTTGAACCTGGGTCTCCTGAGATGAGGACTAGTACTCCTTCTAATAGATCATGTTGCCTCTTTAATGATTTTTAAAATGAGAGAAGATAAACTGGAGAAGATAATAAACTAATACTTTTATGAAGCATGAAATCCAAGAAGCAACCAACTAATCTATTAGAAAAATTAAATTGTGTCCTTTAGTCTTTAACTTATTCTCAAGGAGACAGGGAGAAAAATAGCTAGCATACAGACACACACGTGCACACACACTTTACATGTGTTACATTGTGAGGTACTGGACTGTAAAACCTCTCCTTTAGGTTGTAATGTCACCAACCTCTAATATACTTTGAAGAGACCAGAATCCACACCAGAATTAGGGATTTGGTATCCACCAAAGGGAAGTGACCTGAGTTTTCCTTTCTCCAGGACCCAACATTGGTAGAAAATTCTGTTTTCTTTTCTGGGAACAAAACTTCTTTTTTTCCCAATGAGGTTCTGGTGATCAAAAGACACTATTTATGTTACTCTAAATATATGCATTATAAAATTCTTTGAAAAGATTAAAGTCCAGCAAAAGAAATGACATTTAATATGCTATAAAGAGAGTGAGTTTCTATCAATACCCAAGATGCATTTTACATGTAATTTATCATTTGATCCTCATAATGACCCTATGAGGCAGGGGTCATTATTATCTTCAGAATATTGATGAATAAAATGAGACTGAAAAAGGTTGAGGGACTGTCCAAGGATCCTATAACTAATAAGTATATGAGGCAGGACTGAAGCCCAGATCTTCTATTCTAAATCATACATCAGGATATGTGTTACATAGTGACATAATTTTAATGTGTAATATTAACTATGTTTTATTGTATTTTTATTTATTTTGTTATATATTTCACAATTATATTTTATTAATAGGTCATATATTTGATATTTCTTGTATAGACAATAAATTTATTTTTTAATTTAATAGTATTTTATTTTTTCAATTACATATAAAGACAATTTTCAGCATTCAAGTTTTTTGAAAGATTTTGAGTTATAAATTTTTCTCCCTTCCTCTCACCTGTTCCCTCCTTCTTAAGACGGTAAACAATCTGATACAGGTCATACATGTCCAATCATGCAAAACACATTTCCACATTCCACAAAAAAAAATAGAACAAAAAGACAAAAATAAAACAAATCAAAATAGTATGCTCCATCATGTCTGTTTCTGAATAGACAATAAATTCAAAAGAAGTTATCATGATATAGTAGAAAGAGAATTTATAAACCTAACACCCAGAATAGGACAACTGAGAAAATATATACAAATCAAATATTAAAGAGTGCTATATAAATGATAAGAATTATAGGCTTTGTACATGGTAGGCATGTGATAATTTTTGAAATAAATTGAATTAAATTTGGAGTCAAAAGGACCTGAGCAGGTCATTTTCAAAACCTTTCCTGGACTTAGTTTATCCCTCTCTAAAATAGGGAGATTAGACTACATGATCATAAATATCCCTTCCAAGTTTAAACCTTGTGATCCTCACACTGACACCTCACTCCAACTCAAAGTTTAAACCAAAGCAATGTACTTGATCCAGATGTTACTTTGATCATTAGTTTTGAGTCTGCCAGATGGAATATCCTTAGCTTTCCCTCTAAGGGTTTTTCTGATAGACTTAGGGCAATTTTAAGCCATGCAAAATTTATATTTTATAGCTATTAAAATCCTAATTGGGGAGAGGGTTTTTATGTTTCTTTTTAAGATATTAAAGACTGAAATTGCCCTAAGACTTTTGGGACACTTTGCATTGGCCAGTATCATCACATTGTGATTATCTAGGATCACAGGGGATCTCCTTTGTGTGAGACAAAGGGAGAAGATAGTCAAATACATACATACACACACACATACACACACACACACACACACACACACACATATATACAATATATGTATATATATATATATATATAGAGAGAGAGAGAGAGAGAGAGAGAAACTCACATCAGCAAAAGATTATAAAAACTTGATCATCATTTCACTCTATAGAGCCATTCTCTACAGAAAATAGTTTTGTCCTAAATATTATGAGCCTTAACATCTGAAGCAATGCAAAAGCTGAATTATCTTCCCAAAGCAACACATCATAAAAACCAGAAAGAGAATGATTAAATAGGAGTTCTTCAGCATTTCTGTCATTCTCCCTATACTTGGGACAATATCCCTATAGATATTGTGAACCTGAATGTTTTCATCAATTAATTCAATAAATTCTGCTCATTTGAATTATGTATTATATTCAGATTTCCATCCTCAAATTCATTTTTAGGGCATCTAGATTTCTTCAGTTTCTTTCCCAGAGAAAATTGATTGCAGATGTTAGTTATTATATCTTGTATTTTTTAAAAGGATCTTCAAATATTTACCATCTAGGAACTTCCTTATCCAGTCTTCATTTTCTTGGCAGAAGGAAAGCATGCTACATGCTATCTTCAAAGCTTGACCTTGAAACTTAGCCAATGTAGACAGATTATTTTTTAAACGTAGAATTATACAGTGTTATTTGACATCCATAAACCCCTTTGCCAATCTAATTAGAAAGCTTCTTAATGAAATGTTGATGTCTGGCTATCTCTGCACCTGGTACCGGCTGGGAATACTGGATATCACCTTGAACTTGCTTTGCTGGTCATGGGCCTTGCTTTCAGAATTCCAGCTGCTCTGTATCCAAGAGGAATGAAAATTACTTGAAATACTCACAAACAATTCTCATTCTGAGAAATGGGATATTTAGTCAAGAAAGCAATCTCCCTTTTTGTTACTCCTCCAAAACAGTGATGAGACTTTCTACCTATTTAGTCATTACTTATCTCAGTGTAGTATGGAACTAGAATTCATTAACTCACAGATACGTCCTACTTTTTACAATCGATACCATAATATGATAAGAACTGATACCTTCTACACTGGACCCAAATTACAGATTTTTATACTTTAGGAAATGGTCATTTGGGGTTCCTGTGGCACAATGATGGTTATGCCTCCAAATGTAGATTAGGTGGCAGCCAATTGTAGAAGATCTTGAATTCCAGACATATAAGTTTGACCTTGACTCTGTAGTCTCTAGAGAGCTAGCTAATCAAGATTTTCAGTGGGGTGGGGGGGGGGGATCATCATTGCTCTTTTTCCCAGATTTGCAAGAGTCTTACCAGTCCTAGGTAGCAACAATCCAATGCCGTCCAGTCAATCATATTATGCCTCCTCCATAAAACTTATTTTTCTCCTGATAATAAAACAGAAATGAATTTTTCATTTGGAAAGAACTTTAGAAATGATCTAACCCAACTTGTTAATTTAATAGTTGTGAAAACCAAAGTCCAGAGAGATGAATTACTTTCCCGTAATCATGCAAGTTCATGTTTTCTTAAGGACCTTTGCAATTTGCACCCCAACCTCAACACATAGGTATGTGTGAATAGAAACAAAAAATCTAATATCCTTAGGGAACCTAAAGATCATCAAGGCTACTCTTTCCCTTTATTATTGTTCTGTCATATCCACCTCTTCATAATCCTATTTAAGGTTTTCTTAGCAAAGATACTGGAATTTTCTGTCATTTCCTTCTCCAGCTCATGTTACAAATAAAGAAACTAAGGCAAACAGGTTAAATGACTTGCCCAGGGTCACACAAATAATGCTGAGGCGAGATTTGAACTGTCTCCCTGACTCCAGGCTTGGTACTCTACTCACTGCACCACCTAGCTGTCCCATTCCTGCCTTTTACAAATGAGGAAACTGAGACCTAGAGGGATTGTGACTTATCAAAGGTCACATATTAAGTTAGTGACAGAACCAGGGCTAGAACTCAAATCCCTTCACTCTTTATCCAATGTGTTCTTCTTTTCCTTTTTTATATACTAGTCTTCTTAGCGATAAAAAATTCCAATTTCTTTTTTTTTTTTTTTTTAGGATTTTGCAAGGCAAATGGGGTTAAGTGGCTTGCCCAAGGCCACATGGCTAGGTTGAGTATCTGAGGCCAGATTTGAACCCAGGTACTCCTGACTCCAAGGTCGGTGCTTTATCCACTACACCACCTAGCCACCCTTTTAATTTCTTTTTAAAATTTGAATTTAACCATCAACAAACACAAACATTTCAATATATAAACAAGAAAGAGGTTTGTAAAAGAAGTCACATAATTTGTTTTTTTTTAATGTACATAAAAAAATTAAAACTGGAAAAATAAAACTGCATTTGTATCTTCTATACTTTTTCATTTTCCTTTTTACATTAAAAATGAAATGTTTTATTGCTATTCTAGGGGCTAAGCTGTAAGGATCTAAGAATTAAGGCTCTAAAACTATGCCTTAGCATAAATAAGGGAATGAGGAAGCATGCTATGGTAGAATAAGTATTAGATTTGGGGTCAGGCACCACTTCACCAAATCTGGCCCTGGCTTTGAAATAAAAAAAAGTGGGGTATTGGACTGGGAAAAATTCTTAAGGTACTTTAGATTGTAATGTCACCAACCTATAATATACTTTGAAGGGACCGCAGAGTCAGAGATTTAGTCTAAAGTGCTAACAAAGAGAAGCTGCTTCCTTTCTATAGGAACCAACATTTATGGGATTCCCTGTCTTTTTTTTTTATGTTTTTGCAATGCAAATGGGGTTAAGTGGCTTGCCCAAGGCCACACAGCTAGATAATTATTAAGTGTCTGAGGGCAGATTTGAACTCAGGTAGTCCTGACTCCAGGGCCTGTGCTCTATCCACTGCACCAACTAGCTGCTCCAATTCCCTTTCTTCTTGTCTGGGAACAAAACTTCCCTTTTTTCTCTCTGTGGTCCTAGCAATCAAAGAGCACTATTTATGTTTCTCTAGATACATGGATTATAAAATTCTTTGAAAAGATTAAAGTCCAGCAAAAGATATGGGAAAAGAAATGATACTAATATACTATAAAAAATGAATTTCTATCAATACCCAGGGAAAATTTTGATCATCTCAATCTGCCAAGATGGAAATCACCAACATTAATTGGTTCTTGATTCTTTTGTTGAGAATAGTCTACATATTATTTTATGGTTTTTTACATTTTTAATTTTTTACATTTTTATGATTTGATCTTTGTAGGTTAACATGTCCTTTATAGTAGTGGTGTCAAACTTAGAAACAGAATCCCTAATCTGTACTTAAGAATTCCTACTGACCCCATACTGACTTGTTTCTTAAATTTTTCCTATGTTTTATTCCATTTTGATTTCTATTGTTAAATATTTTCCAATTACATTTTGACTAGGTACAGGTAACACTTGGGAGTGTTGGGTCACATGTTTGACACTTCAGATTTATAGGACCCTAACCAATCAAGGACATGAGGTAGTTGGAAGAACCAAAAGACCAGAATTCAAATATGACCTGAGACATTCACTAGAAATATGACTGAACATTTCACTTAAATTTTCTGAGACTCGTTTATGAAATAATTATGTTTTTATTTCCTTCCAAGAGCATTGAAAAAAAATTCTTTGCCTACTTTAAGGTTCTCTCTGCCTCTCTGTCTGTCTGTCTGTGTTTCTTTCCTTTCCCTCTAACACATATAAATATATAAAATATGCATGTTGTATATTCTTATTCTTATTCTTATTCTTATTCTTATTCTCATTTGTCAGTGAATAAGGTAGAGCCAATGAAGGTAATGTCCCACACAGGAACACAACCTTGGTATCAAAGTGTCTTTTAGTCTAATTGGAGTATTCTATCTTGGTTTTTAGTTGCCAGTTGTCTCAATATACTGGCCTCTAATGACTCCAGAGAAGAGAGTGAAGTTGGTGACTTGGCTCAGCTTATGTGCAAGTCATGACATGGCCCTCGTGATGTCATTGGGCTCTACAAGAACAAGTGATGATCAACAAAAGTTGCCAGATTTGAAGTTTATAGGAGACTGTTCATTGCCATGGACATTAGAACACATCATTACAGTATTTCTAGTTTATACTGATTTGGAAATAATTTTTTGGTTTTGGTTTTGGTTTAGTCTGGTAGTTAGACCAAGAGATGGAGAATCAGGAGAGAGCAGTGTCATGAAAAACCAATGAGGAGAGAGAAGAGAAAGGTCAATAGGAATGGGTGATCCACAGCCGTAGAGGGGTCAAGAACTGAGAAAAGGCCAGTAAATGTGGCAGTTAGGGATGATTGGTAACTTTGGGAAAAAAAGGAAGATCATTTGAATAATGAGGTCAGAAGTCAAAAGAATGAGAGGAAAAGATATGATAAGAGTCCACTAAAGGGGGTAACATGATGCAGTGAGAATAAAAAATAAAACAAAATATTGAACTTGTCACCAGAAACCTGTAGTGTCAACTAGGCCACCATTTTCTAGCTGTTTCTTTGGGATTCCCCTCTGGGATCTAATTTCTTCATCTGTAAAAATAAGGAGATTAAAGTAAATGATCTCTAAGTCCCAGCTCTGGATTCTTGCTTTTTGTAGTCATTAAAGTTGAATCAGTTAGATTAATTCTATGAACTGAAAATTAAACCAAACTTGGGGGGATCATTTGGAGTCCTATAGGCATGGTGCCAGTCACAGCCAGGTGTGAACCTGAGTGAGAAAATGGAGTACAGAAAAGATTCTCCCAGGAAAAGCCATATGATATTTGAGTCTAAGAAGTCATCTTCCATCAACTTTCACTTTTTGATTCCTTCTTAAGAATTGAAGGTTAGCCAGAAGCTTCTAAGCCCCATAGAGGACACCATAAAATCACTTGGTTTTCTTTGCTTTTTTAGTACTAGGGGACAGTAGGACAATTTTAGTCATTACTTCTTATTTCTGTAATGAAGGATTAATTGCTTTTGCTTTTCCAGAAGCAAGGCAGAGTCCCACAGACAAGTGTCAAGGTTTTGGAGGAGGAAATCTAGGAGATTAAATTTGAGAGATAATTAGAGTTTAAAAGAACAGAAAGTACAGAATACGTGACAGAAAGACATTTAATTTTATCATTTTCCCATAAGTACTTACAATTTATTATGTCTATAACTTGTTTGTAATTAGTAGTTTGTATGTTGCTTTCCCCATTAGACTGTGAGCTCCTTGAGGGCAGGAACTATCTTTTCTTTTTATTTGTATCCCTAAGGCATTAATAATGTTGATTGACTATTTGAGTGTATGTAGAATAAGAGATGCTAGAAAAAGGAAGAAGCAGCTAGGCAACACAGTGGATCCTGGATCAGGAAGACTTTTAGAAAATGACAAATACTGAATACATTCATACTAATAAGTATTAACACAATTGCTAACTATATGATCCTGAACAAGTCACTAAACCCTATTTGCTTCAGTTTAGTCATCTGTAAAATAAGCTGGAAATGGTAAAGCACTCCAATATTTTGGACAAGAAAACCCCCAAATGGGATCAAAAAGAGTTGGACATGACTGAACAACCACAAAGGCAGAGGAAGAATTACTGGAAAGACTTTTCTGTGACATACAGAATTATTGAGTCAATGAATGTCCAAGATTGAAAGAATCTTAGAGATCATCTATTCTAATATCCTGATTTTCAGAGAAACTGAAGCTCAAAGGGAGGCCTCTGGTTAGCTTTTCATCCAGATGTGCTCCAGGTCACTACTAGGATGAGGTTTGAAATTAAAGAACAATAGAATGAAAGTCAACACTCACAAAGGTAGGAAATTTCCCATGATGCTAGATGACAAAATTGAGTTCCAGGGGGGCAGTAAGTCAACAATGTTTTCTCTTCTACCAAAAAAGTGCAAAAAATATAGGTTACCCTACAGGTGAATGCCAAAGTTATCCTCTTGCATCATTTTATCCCAGGTCAATCTCCTGAGTGAAAACCATTTATGAGCATTTAAACAAAGAATAATTCTAGATTTTTCTTTCTATTCCCAGGGGTATGTTTGTGCAAACATGGTGCTCTTTTAGCAGCGTTATATAATCTTGCCCTAAGACATTGAGGAAGATAAAGGGTGTGGAGGTGGGGGTGGGAGGATTCTTGAAATCTTTGGATAACCAGACAGGAATCAAAGTAGAAAAAGATGATTCACAGTGGGGGACTTGTGTAAGGCACCAAGTCAGAAAAAAAGAGATGGATGAGGTTCTTTCACTACTGATTTTAGCTATATTTCATCAAATGAAAAAGATGTGTGGGAGTTGGAGAAAGGCGGGGGAAAGGTAGGGGATTAACTACCCAGATAACTAGTGGAGAAAAATCACCCATTGCAAGATGTTAGGCAAATTCTCCTCTTGGATATCTTGGTGTTTCTATTGTCTGTAACTTCCTGAGGAGAGAGAGGTTGCCTGCTTTCTTGAAGTCTTTAAGCAAAACCCAAGTGACGACTAGTTAGGAATGTTGTTGAGGGGATTGCCAGTCAAAATAAGGGTTGGACTTGATGGCATCTGAATAGACAGAGTAGCTTGAGACTGCACTAAAATATTTTGAACACTCTATAGTTGTGCAAACTTCTCCCAAATCTAATATTCTGCAATATGTGCCTCAGGCATAAACTGAACTAAACTTCAGAGATCTCTTTCAACTCTGGGATTATATTATTTAATATGAATAGTGTCTTACATTGCTATTTAATTGTTTATGTCATGGTATCTTATTTTTCCAACTCAATATACTATACCTGTACAAGTGTGTATATATATCTGAGTGTGTGTGTGTGTGTGTGTGCAAGAGGCAGCATGGTGTAGTAGGTGGGCAGCTAGATTTGGGAATAGGAAAATCTGGGTTCATCCCACCTCTGATACACGCTACCTCCTAGGCAAATCATTCTGTCCTCTACATAGATCTTTAAGAGTATAAGCTGCATAAAGGGTGACCACCCATTAGTTTAGTGAGTTTCCTCACCTGTGAGTTTTCTATACCAATTAAATCAGAAGTCAAGTCTCTATCCCTATCCACAACTAAATATATATATGCACATGCACACGTATTTATATTGTATATGTATATAATAATATTTTGTGTGTGCAATCCTCTTTTGATGAGATATTTCCTTGATGACATTCTAAACTCTTTTTTAAAGTCTTTTGTATGTGTTGTAATCTCCTAATACTCACCAGGGGCTTTTCCATTGCTCTATGGGTGATGCTCATTTTCATTGCTGTAAAGACTGTTGTATTCCTTTACTTACAGTCAAATTAGTAGAATATTGGTTTATATTGGCAGGAAAAATGTGGTGGTCATTAAAGGAACTTTGAAATTCTCTGAAGGAAATAGCACCTGTCACACTTTTGTTTAATTCTGGGTCCAATTCATGGTCCATTTGCACTGTCATTTATCAGTTAGTCAATGAGACTTTAAGGTGTTATTCCTCTCCAGGCACTATGTTAAACTCTGGAGATATAGAGAAAGAGGAAAAAAAAATTAGTCCTTGTCCTCAAGGAGCTGACAATCCAAAGTTGCGGGCACAGCATGCAAATTAGCCCTGGTTGGTTGGTGGGTTCTTGTCCTTTCTTATTGAAGAAGACCAAAAGGACATCACTATGATAGAGACAAGTGACAGTGTGTCTGATTGTGGTTGTTCAGACCAACATGAGCTCAGGAAGCTCTACTACAGGTCAGGTACAAAGAGTCCATGGCAACTTCTAGGGTGTATGAATACTCTAAACTTAGGCATTTCACATTTCCTTTGAGCTACTTCCATTCTACCTTACTCATAGATCACAGCCCCTTCTCTGATGAGGAAATGTCATGCTGGGTGGTCCTGTGCCAGTGACTTCCAAGCTGCACAATGAATTCCAAATTCCTTAAAAGAGACCTTTGGAGTGTCCTTGTGGCAATTTTTCTGACCTCACCCTCCCCATCCCCCTGGACCTCATGCAATTATTTTGCCCATATTGATTTGTGCGTAAATTGGATATGAGTTAGGCAGAATTGAACAAAGTTGTCAGTCAGGGTCTCTCCACAAGAGCCACTGAAGTCCAATGACAAGACAAAGGTCAAGATGACTACCAATGACACAGGATGCTAGGGGATGGCTAGTGTGGGCAGGGCAAAGGATAAAGAAGATGATAGCAGCAGCAGCACAGCTGGCATTCATAGAGGACTTTTAAAGTTTGCAAAGCACATAATATACATTATTTCATCTGTTTCTCAAACAACTGGGAGGTAAATGGCACTATTCCCATTTTATAGTTGAGGAAACTGAGGCAGATAGAGGTTAAGT
The DNA here is from genome assembly GCF_037893015.1 of Macrotis lagotis. Classification (NCBI taxonomy): domain Eukaryota; kingdom Metazoa; phylum Chordata; class Mammalia; order Peramelemorphia; family Peramelidae; genus Macrotis; species Macrotis lagotis. The sequence goes on along the minus strand of NC_133661.1, from coordinate 72,286,411 downwards.
GACTTGCCCAAGGTCATATAACTAGTGACTAAGGTTGAATTTGAACTCATTCCTTCCTAACTCCAGACCTAGCCTGCTATTCACTATGCCACCTGATGTTGATGGATGATATTTGTCATTCTCAAAGAAGACTATGATGTCAGGGAAATGATGACATGATTTGCAAATTTGTTTGATTTAAATGAGGGGGTGCTGTGCAAAATCACTAACTATGCTATCTAGCTAATCATAGACATTTGCTTAGTCTTTTAATGAAAATTACTTAGCTACTGATGATAATAATAACTGAATTTATATAATGCTTTAAGATTTATTAATATGCTATCTCATTTGATCCCCAAGACAATCTTGATGAGAAGGCCATATTATTATTCTATGGCATCTAGATGCCTCTACATATTCTGGAGAAATCATGTCTTGGCAGCTTTTAAAGAGGAAGTTCATGAAATTCTATAAATAGCATTAGCAATAGAATAAATATATGGAGATTATGAGGCCTAGAAATCTAACTGCTTACTCCTCTTTTCTTCTGCTCTTGCTGAGCCCATAGTAGATGGGCTCAATAAATGTTTACAGACTATTATTTTTATGGAGGTGTTGACTCCTTCAAATGTCTTAAAGGTATCAGTCTTGTCATGGGATGATCATGGAGGGTTCTTATAGAATTTAGGTGTGAAAAGGACTGCAGAATTTATCTTGCCCAACCCTCTCAAGTTTCATATAAAGAAACTGAGTTTCAAGAAAATGAAATAATTTTCTGGGGTTTATTGGGGTTGGTAAGTTGGGGTAGGTTGGAGTGGTAGACCTGATTTTTCATTCCACATGTATTGGGAGTTTCTGGCAAGGAAACTCCCTCTACCAATGAAGATCAACCATTAATTCTTCTGTCACTTTTGACTTTAGTGAGTAGAAAAGTTGGGATTTTAACTGAGCCTTGCTGTCTCTCAGTACAATGCCCTTGTGTCATGCCTTACCAGTAGGCTGTGGGAGATCAATGAGTAATGGCCAGTTGTTATAACTGACCACCAACAGTTGGTGGTTGACAAGTGATCCAGGAGGTAGGCTATGGAGAAAGTTAAACCCTTCTGGCTCTGCCTTCAGCAGGGGTCTCGGTCTCCAAATCTTGGCATAGTCAGCCTCGATTTTAGTTGGAGAAAACAAGGATGGAGACTGAGAGAAAGAATCAGGGACTAAGATGTAATCAAGACCCTTAGAAGTGGCTTAATAATCTAGTGGTCCTGGGCAATAAAACTGAACCCCCTTGAACCCTAACCTCTGCATTAGTTGATCACCAGGCAGTTTAAGAAGTATTAAAAATGCCTTTATTTAAAGAGACATTAGAGGGGTGGCTAGGTGGCGCAGTGAATAGAGCACCGGCCTTGGAGTCAGGAGTACCTGGGTTCAAATCCGACCTCAGACACTTAATAATTACCTAGCCATGTGGCCTTGGGCAAGCCATTTAACCCCATTGCCTTGAAAAATCTAAAAATAAAAAAAAATAAAGAGACATTAGTCATCTCACTATGAATTAGGAAATTAACAGAGCTGCTGGGTGAATACTTTACATTATAATAATGGTAGAATAGAACAATACTGGACTTGGAATCAAGGAGATGAGTTCAAATCTTAATGAAGATATTTGTTAGCTGTGTGATGATATGCAGATCACCTAACCTTTCTTAGCCTCATTTTGAGCATCTATAAAATGGAGGTGATATTGATAGCACCTACCTTATAAGGTTGTTGCAAAACTCAAATGGGATAATATACCTAAAGTGTTTGGCAAATTTTCAAGTGCCAAATAAATGTTCCTGATGATACTGATGATAATTATAGAAAATTTCCTGTATAAAAGCAGTTATGTAGGAACCCTGGTGCAGAGTTCAAATATAGAACAGAGTATCTCTGGATGGGCAGATTCTCCAGATATTTGAATTTGCACTTGGCAATGGGCAGTTACATCAAACCTTGAAAATTGGCAGAGCCTCTTTATAGGGATTCACAACCACCCAAAGATTCAGCCTCACAGGAAGGAGAAGGAAAGAAGGAAGGGAATAAAAATACTTATAAATACACACAGTACCTACTAGATACCAGGACCACACTAATTTTGTTACATATGTCATCTCATTAGATCATCACAACAACTCTAAAAGATGGGTACTGTTAATATATCCCAATTTTACAGGTGAGGAAATTGAGGCAAACAGGTGACTTACCCATGTTCACACACTTAGTAAGTGTCTGAGGCCAAATTTGAACTCTCCATTTTACCACCTAGCCACCCCACTAAAAGGTTGTCCACATTTAAGGTTTGGCTCAGTTGCCATTTTCCTCTCTTTCAATAACCCTTTCTGTTTCTCCCTTTGAGTAATTATACATCCTTACGCTTGGACATGGTAGAGAAGGGAATTTTTGCTTCTCCCAAGCAGTTATCAGCTACTGTGGTAATTTTGGATTCTAGTTATTTATATCTTGGCTCTCCTTACTTAATGTGGAAAAGCCCAAGACAGGTCCCCAGTGAATTAATATAATATTTTACTCACAGCAGATATTTTAAAAATGTTTAACATTGAAAAATTTTTTAAATCCATTTAAAGTCTTTCCATAAGTATAGAGTGAGGGTTAGAAGTGTGAGGAGAGAGACAGGTAGTATCTCTCTAGGTTTCTGGTGGACATCTCTTGGAAAGGAACTGTGAAAATCTGTGGAAAAATCAGTTTTCTATTATGGTGTCAGAAGGAATCTGGGTTTGAGTTGTGCTTCCAACCAATTAGTCAGATGACCTTGAGCAAGGTGTTCAATATCTAATTTTATTTGCCCATCAGTAAAATGAGGATAAGAATATCTGTGACACCTACTTCTCCCAGTTCCTATAAGGATAATAAAATAAAATAAATATAAAATGATTTACAAAAATAAAGCTCAATTTTTAATAAGCTAGTTTTGTGATAAATTTTAGGGCAAAATTCTTTTTGTGGAGGGGAAGGCAATGGGGTTAAGTGACTTGCCCAATATACATAGCTAAATAATTATTAAATGTCTGAGGTTGTATTTGAACTCAGGTCCTCCTGACTCAAGGGCATATGCTTTATCCACTGTACCACCTAGCTTCCCCAGGTCAAAAATCTTTGTACAAGAAAGAGAAACTTTATTCATAAAAGAAAATCATTTTTATTGAGTTTACAGAAAATCCTGATCGCTTTAATACACACACACACACACACACACACACACACACACACACACACACACACACACACAGATCCTGTATGGGAAAAAAAGCAAAAACCCATCTTGACTGTTTCTAATCCTTGGATTAGATTGTCATCTGACACAGGAAACCTGATATTTTAAGTGATTAGAAAATTACCAGTTTCTTAGAAAGAATGCCTCAAAACTGAGCAAGAATTGTAAAAGGTAGCAACCAGGCATGAGAAAGAGAGGGGGGAGAGAGAGAGAGAGAGAGAGAGAGAGAGAGAGAGAGAGAGAGAGAGACATCTAAACAGTTTATCTTCACCCCAAATGATCACATAGAAAGGGTGACCTTCAGAACTCCTCATTTTCCTGCAATGTCACATCAAGATTTTGCTCATTGAAGTAGAGGATGTAGGCCCAATGGCTCTGGCCTCCTGCTGTGGTCCCTTTTTCAAGTTTTATTGATTCCTTTTGTTTTTACTCTTAGTGGCTTCCCTATATGTGCATGTCCTTTTCCCTCCCCTCTCTCCCCTGTAACAAAGGAAAACAGTTAAGTAAAACTAATTGACATAGCTATAGTATATGCAACATTCCACAGCAACCATCATCCTTCACTTCTCCAATGCAAAGAGACAAATGCATTTTCAGAGTGAAATTTCAGAGACAAAGCCAGGTTAATCAATGAATCAATAACAATGGCTAGTACTTGGGAGTGTTCAAAGCACTTTAGAGATGCTATTTCATTTAATCCTCACAGCCAGTCAATAACATAAATGATAACATTTTCCTCAGTTTCTAGATAAGGAAACTGAGGCAAACAGAAATGAAGTACCTTACTCTGTATCAGTTTTTATTGTTGTCATTTTTCACTTGTGTCCACCTCTTTGTGATCTCATGTGGGGTTTTCTTGGCAAAGATATAGAGTAGTTGTTTGTCATTTCCTTCTCCATTTCATTTGACAGATGAGGAAACTGAGGCAAACAGGATTAAGTGACATTCCCAGGATCACACAGTTAAGTGTCACTTTTTTTAATAGTTTTTATGTCAAACACTATGCCTCAGTGGTATACCAATGCAGGTCAGCACCTTGTCTGAAACTCAGAAAGATGTCTAAAGCCTAAAGATGTGTAGCGACTTTCCCAGTGTCACATAGACAATATGTCTCAGAATCAGACCTTTTTAGCCCAGGTATCCCTGGCTCTAAGGCTAGCTATTTTTAATACTTAACCCCCACCCCCCACCCTCCTTTCCCAAGTGATATGGGAAAGATCACTTAAATGATAGAAACCCACATATGTTAATCTGTGTGAAATATATATGCATATATATTATATATAAAATAATCACCTGAGTCTTGGTTTTGCACTGCTGCATGTGACCTATGTGACCCCAAAATGAGTCATTAGTTTCTCTAGGTCTCACTTTCTTCATGGGGATAAATTCCTTAAAGATTTCTTTCAGTTCTAATGATTCTGTGAGTCTCTCATTTTGAGAAGGATTTTTTTATTATTATTATCACCCCATTTTACAAATGAAGAAACTGAGTTTTGGGAAACTTAAATGTGTTTCATAGTCACAGAGCTAGAAAGGGTCAAAGGTGAAACAAGAACCAAGCTCTTTTTAAGTCCTCTTGGCAAAAATACTACCCAATCATGATTTTTGTTTGGGGGGGGGGGGGGTTGCAAGGCTTCAGGATTAAGTGACTTGCCCAAGGTTACACAGCTAATAAGTATCAAGTATCTAAGGTCAAATTTGAATTCAGATTCTCCTGACTGCAGGGCCAGTGTTCTAGCCACTGCACTACCTAACTACCCTCCTTTTTCGGTTTGTTTCTTGGTTTTGATTTACCTAGAGCCATTCTTGTCCGAGATGCCCCGAACTTCTACACACCAAGTGAAGATGTATATCATACATAGAGAGGATCATGGCAGTAGCAGCACAGGAGGGAAAAGCAAGAACTAGAAAATTTATTCTGAGTGGAGTATGGGTCATCCCAGGGCCAAGCTGTGAATAAACACAGATCTGATTGCAGATAGGCTCACTTCTTTCTTTAGTTTTGCTAAGTACCTTTCGTATGTGGCCACGAGGTGGCAGCAGCACACACAGTCACTCCACAGATGTAATCCTTAGAGCTACTGCTACCGCTATTGTCCTAAGCTTTGGCTATTTAGTGGGATACACTGTGTTTGGCCTTGCTGTCCTGTGACATCCCTCCTAGGACCCAGCAAAGAGGCCTTTTCATTAAGAAGTCTTTTCTACACAAACCCTTCCCAAATTTTCATTGCATAAGAAGGTCCTATAGCTAGAAGGGACTTCAGAGGCCACCTACACCAAATCTGCACTGTACAGATGAGGAAACTGAGTCCCAAAGATGTTAAGTGACTTTCTCAAGGTTCCACAGTACTAGACACCAGTCAGAATTTAAACCTAGGTCCAATACACCAGAGCCAGTCAGTCAACAAATATTTACTAAATCAATTTGTAAAGCACTTTGCCTAGGCCAGACTAAGAGGTAAGGATATGAAGAAAGGTAAAAAACAGTCCCTGATCTCAAAAAGTCTGATGATTTAGACAATATACAAACAGGTATGTACAAACAAGTCATATAGAGGATAAAATGGAAATACATAACAAAGAGAAGATACTAGTATTAAGGGGGATTGGGAAAGACTTCTTGAGGAAGATGAAATTTTGGCTGAGCCTCGTAGGAAGCCAGGAGGCAGAGATGTAGAGGCAGAGCATTCAAGGATGGGGGACAGTCAACAAAACTGTCCAGAGTTGGGAAATGAAGTTTCTTGTTCAAGGAACACCAAGTATATATGGGGTAGTAGAAGGGGGTTAGTGTAAGGTAGAAGAATGGAAACATTTGGGGAGGGGTTTAAGCACCAAATAAAGAAATTTATATTTGTTCCTACTGGTGACAGGGAATCACTGTAGATTATTGAGCAGGGTGGGTGGCGTGGCTATATGTGTGCTTTAGGAAGATGACCTTGAGCTGAATGAAGGCTAGATTGGAGGGTAGAGTCTTAAGGCAGGGAGACATATCTCAGATTATGGCAAGAGCCAGTCCTCTTTCCCTTGTGTTATGCTTTCTCAGAGGCAGTGTGGTATAGTGGGTATAGTACTGACTTTGTATGATTCAAATCTTGTATTTAACACTTGCTGAGTAAATCACTTCTCCCTTAGAAAGGTCTTTATGACACTGGCTTTGCTACTTGCTAAGCTTTGTGACCTTGGACAAATTGTTTCATCTCCCTAGACTGCTAGTTCCTTATCTGTAAAATTAGAGGGGGTGGATTTTATGGCCTCCAGGGACCCTTCCAGCTCTCAATTTATGATCTTATGGTCCCTCAGCCCCCTCTGAGGAGTTTCAATAATCCTTTAAAGTGAGGCAAAGAGATCTCCAACATCCTAGGCAGCCAACAGCTGTAGGCCATTGCATATGGTGGGGAGAGGGTGAGAGTAGAGGAAAGTTGTGCCTGTCTTCAATAGGGAGAAGTCTCCTGGTTACATCTGAGACCCACTATTTGCTTGACAGCTAGGTGGCACAATGGCAGAGTGCTGAATCTGAAGTCAAGAAATTCATCTTCCTGAGTTCAAATCTGGCCTCAGATACTTATAAACTACGTGACCCTGGGCAAGTCACTTTACCCTGTTTGCCTCAATTTCCTCATCTGTAAAATGAGCTGGAGAAGGAAATGACAAAACTCTCCAGCATTTTTGCCAAGAATACCTCAAATGGGGTCACAGAGAGTCACAGAGCTAAACAACAACAAACAGAATAAAACCAAGAGGACTTGGTGGCTGCGATGACTTGTCTGAGATAACACAGCTCTTTAGAGCCAGAGTCAAGACAGGAAAGTAACTTTCCACGCCTTCCTCTTCTATTTCCTCAGTTATGGTGCTCAAATAGCATTAAGTGTAATTACACGATATAGGTCAATGTTTTTATAATAAGAATAACTAACAATTATAGGGTACTTACTATGTATTCAACTAAGTAATTTACAGTGATCTTGTTTAACCATAACAACCCTGGGAGGTATAGGATAATATTATACCCCTTTTATAGATGAGGAAAGGGAGACAAATAGAAGTTAAGTACTTGCCTAGAGACATATGGCTAGTAAATCTCTAAGGTAGGATCTAAACTCAGATCTTTCTTACTACAGGCCCAGAACTCTCACTGGGCCCTCTGCCTACCCAGTTAGGGAGTAGCAGGGCCAAAGTGAAAATAATGACTAACTTTGACAGAGGGTCTTAAAGTCTTTAAAATATTTTGCACCAACTATCTATCTCATCTGCAATTCACCACAACCATGTAAGATGGGTATCATTATCATAAAGCTGTGATCCCAGAGCTATTTAATATCAGAAGTAGGATTTGAACCCAAATCTCTTGACTCTTGTCTTTATAGCACACTGCCTCTCCAGAGGGCTACAGGGCTGGCTTTTAGACAAGCATCTCATTCAAGCTTAGGAAGCGATTTGCTCCACTGAAAAACCATTATCATTCTAGCCTGTAAATGGATTTATAAGACATCTCCTTTGAATTCCCTTTATCCTCCTCATCAAAAGACCAGTATTAAGCACCTGTCTTTATACAGCTCTAGGCTAAGGGTTTGTCTGCCCTCTAAAGGCTTAAGGATGAAGCAGATAGTAATCTATAACTCTTCAAGCTCCCTCAGCTTCTCTGTGAGGTAGGCAGTAACTCTCATCTGTTTCATAGATGGAGAACCCGGGGCCAAGGGAGATTATCCAAGGAATTAGCCAAGCTAAGATCCCTGTTTGTCCAACTACCAGAGCAAAGAACACACTTTATTCATCAAGCTTTATTCGTTCTAGTAAACAATCATTTTGAGGTTAGATTAATGTAGGAAAATGGGCATATTCTTTTGAGCTGATGGAAGAGAAAATTGAACCAGAATTCACTGACTCAAAATCTTGTCTTGAAGTACAGAGCTGACCATGTCATTCCCTTGGTTTCCTCCCAGTGGTTTCCTATGACTTATACTGAAATAAGGTAGAAACTCCTTGCTTTCTCTTCCTTTGATGCCTTCATCCCAAGCATCCCCTATACCTGGAATCTGCTCCATCATCTTCTAGGCCTGCTACAACCTTTCTCTTTCTTCAAGGATCAGTTAAAGTGACATGAAGTCTTCAGCTAATTCTCATTCCCCTTCTCTTGACCAAATTCAGTTTCCCCATCCTCAAAATTTCCTGGTGCTTTGTTTTTTCTTTGCCTCTTTACCTTTCTCATTGTTGATGTTGTTGTTTGCCCTTCTTTCTAGAAGACCATGACATTAGGGAAGTGATACCATGACAAGCACATGAATCGGATCTGAGTGAGGGGGCCTGTGCTAAGTCTCCGGTCTCACTTTCTCCTCTGGAGCCATATGGCCGGATATGGTTCAGGATGATCGAAGATGGCCCTGGATAAAAGGCAATCAAGATTAAGTAACTAACCTACACAGCGAGTAAGTGTCTGAAGTCAGCTGGGTGGTGCAGAGGACAGCGAACCAACTCTGTATCAGGAGGAACTGAATTCAAATCTTTCCTCAGATACTTGACAACTTTCTTGTTCCTTATTTGTATATGGATCTTATGTCTACCTTTCCTTCCTTCATCACCTTGTTTATTCAGAACAAGCAACATAGACAGTGGGAAAAGGATTTTAGAAGCCATCAAGCCCCCTCCCTTGTTTTACTGATGATATATCTTAGGTAGGAAGGATTTGTCCAAGGTCATATAGTCATTTCGGTCATGTCCAATTCTCCATGATCCCATTTGGGGTTTTCTTGGCAAAGATATTAGAGTGGTTTGCCTTTTGATCTCCAAATCATTTTACAAATGTGGAAACAGAGTTAAGTGATCTACTCAGGGTCACTTAGCTGATAAGTAAAATAGTTGAAATTTGAATCCACATCCTAGGATTATGAATATACAGTTCATATGGCATCAAATTCATCCTCCTAATTTTCCAGATGAAAACCTGAGGTCCAGAGAATAGAAATGATTTTCCCAAGATCCCACAGGTAGTTAGTAGAAGAAAAGATCCTCTGACTAGAAATTCAGAACACTTTGTACAGAAAGAACACATTGCTTCCAACTTAGTGCATCATTTTTCATCTTTCATTCCCCAGGACCAAGAAGATACTTGGTGCTTAATAAGTGTCTCTGAATTGAAGCCAACTAAAACAATATTAATACAAATTCCCTTCCCCTTTAAAATTGCCAGCAGCCGTCCTGACAGCATCAGTTCATTTGTTAGCAAGGTGTCTGTTGATGAGCCCATGACAGATGGACAGGAGTCTGGGGTGTGCTTTTCTTCAGGGCAAACCACAGTTCATTTTGTTTTCTTTTTAAGGATGGGTGTTGCTCCTACACCAAGCTGTCACGTTCAGGAGAGATTTTTAAAAATGATTTTTTAAAAGGGAAAAGAAAGTTCACTACAACAAATATAGATGTGTACTATCAGAAAGCACCCGGAACCCATTGCCTCAGTTTCCAGAGTTGCACCCTGGGACATAACACAAAGCAGGACAAAATGACCAAAGTTTGTTTGTTTGCCAATCACCTGGAAGGTAGGAAATTGAAAGTAAACAGACCTAAAAGAGGCAGGAAAGAAAACAGGCCATAAAGTAGTAATGGGTTGTGGGAGTCAGAAACACTGACAGCCTTTCCCTCCTATGACCCTGCTCTCATCTCTAAAAAAAGCAGAGAAGGATTTGGAAAAGAAGTCTCCAGAAAACTCTCTGCCCAACTGGAATCTTTTTTGCCTCTCCCTTCATAGGCAGTTCCCTGGACTGGATAAGAGTGAACATTACTGCTCTACTCTACAATGTAGAGGCAGGAGAATGATTCCAATGACAGTCAGCCAGGAGTTAGTAACTCAACTGGAGTTAGAACCCACATCTCTATTATTTTGTGGGAATTTACTTCCAAGGTTGCTGGTCCAATATAAAAACTCATGCCAGGGGTTGACCTAAGTAACTTACAATTTCCCTAGATTTGGAGCTAATTGAAAAATTATTCCTTCCAATCAGTTCTCAAAATTTAAGCCAAACACAAAAGCTTCAAGAGACTTGGAAATGTTTATTTTGCTTTCTCTGACTTTTTTTTTTTTTACTTCATCTGGTCTGTCTTATTCAACGAGAAGGTTAAATTTTAAATGCTGAGAGTAGGAATATTCCTTCCCTTTGCTTCTTCCACTCAAGGTGAGTCTCTCTCTCTCTCTCTCTCTCTCTCTCTCTCTCTCTCTCTCTCTCTCTCTCTCTCTCTCCACTCTCCTCTCCTTGACTTTCTTTCTCACACAAACACACATAGACCCACTCACAAATACTAACATATTGCCTCCTTTTTGGTGACATTGCCAATAGCTATAATTAAACATCCTGAATCACAGAGGTGGAACTAGAAGTCATATTAGAAGTTATCCAGTCAACCTCATTTTACAGATGAAGAAACTGATGCCCAGAGAAGGACCAAAGCCACCCAGGAAGTAAAGAGCAAAGCAGCATTTGAACCCAGGTCTTCTCACTCCAAATTCAGCTTCATTTTCAATATATCACAGTACCTGTCAAGAAAGTATTAGAATTGTAATATACCTCAGGGATTATCCATTCCAATGATTACCTATCTTGCCCCCTGATTTTGGTGATTGTCATTTGCAACTAAAATTTCCTCTCTACAACTTTTTAAATTCTGGTTTCTGGAGTCTTCCTTGAAAACCAATTTTTAGAAAAGTGCTTGATTAAGAAATAATTTCTAGGTAAACCTCTGGATTTAAAAATGTATATAATGCACATAAGGTCCTTCCTCTTTCCTATATGAACCACAGGTTGTTGAAAGGGGAAGAAAATGGACCAATCAGGTCAGAAAATGAATTTTAGTATAAAAAAAAGAAGTAATTCAACTTGTCTCTTTTATATTTAGTTTGTTTACCAAAAAAAAGAGAAAGAAAAGAACTTTTTGTTTACAAAAATTTCATTTTAAAAACTTTTTCTGACAAAATTTGAAGACAGACTTGTAAATGCCAAGTAAAATCCTGAAAAACCTGTATAAGGTCAAACAAATGACTAAAGCTGACTGTGAACCTTAAGTTAATTTGCATAGTATTGATTTTAAATTTTAAGAGATTAAAACTCATAAAGTTGGAAATCAAGTGAGGTGATAAAACAAGAACTATTAACTCTGCATCTAAAAGAAAGGTAAATTTCTTGCATTTTTACATTATAAGGGAAAGATGAATCACTAAAGCTTTAGTAGTCTCTGATTTGAGTCATGGAGTAATGTTGAAAAAAATGAGAAGAGGAAAAGTAGAAAAACCAGCTGGAGAGCACAAAGTTAAGAAAACAATATTTAATAACAATAAAAACGAATCACTTAATAATAGGGGGAAAGGGTGTCAGCTTCAGCTACTGTATTTAGTTTTGCTGATTGGTGAAAGACTGAAGCTCATGGGGAAGAGAGCTGAGTTCAATTATTGCCAGTAGCACAACACACTTTGAGAGAAAGCTAGTCCCTAAGCCTTGTCCTTTCCCTCCCCTAATTGAGAGTATTGGGTGGGAGAGGGAAGAAACACAGGCTTTGTGGTTGCTTTTAGAAACTTGAATCTGACTGAACAATGCAGAATCCTGTTGAATGAGGAGTTGACTAGTCTATATTGCCCAGAGAGTTAAACCTGAGGAATTCTGTAGTTCTCTTAAAAGAAAATTGTCACTATAATAGTGTAATGCTTCCTCATTCCCATTTTAAATGGTGTGGGGTATAAATTGTAAAAGTCTGTCACTGTTTTATCAGATCAAGAACATAAAAGGAACAGATTTGTCCATCAAGAGAATGGTAACAACCAAAAGGGGATCAGTTAGCAAAGAATCGGGTTTTCTGTGGTATAGGTTATTGTATGAAGGAAGCAAGACCATCAGGTTACATGTTCTATAGTAGTGAGTTGTCCCAAGCAGTTGAGTTGTCCTCACTTGTGGGTAACTCTTCGAGGTTTCCATAAATATGTCCCATTCTCCCTCATGTTTGCATACATTGGTTAATGAATCTGACTCAAGTGTTTGTGTGAACTGTTATAGTTGCTACCCCTATTTTTGCTTAATGAATAAATGATGGTAGGATTATTATTGTTTTTGCTAAATTAATAGATAAAAGTGTATATTAAAGAGCTCCCAGTAGGGGTTCAGGAAATAGTGCGATGAATAAGAAGTGTATAGCCTTTTCTTTTCTTCCTGTCACATACATCAAGACTAGGAAATGTAGCTGTGTAGTGATGGTCTTTTATGGGAAATTAGACTTCTCAGTTTCATGGCATATGGGTATAAGTGAACCAGCCCAGGGAGAGTGGTGGTCATGATGTGAGAGGTATTATTGTGTTGCCTGTAGCAGACATGATAGCCAGGAGCTAACTTATGGGGTAGTTTAAGACCTGTGTATGACAAGAACTGGGCAGCCCTTACCAAGCAAGCAGTACATATCTCCATAAAGTCAATTTAGTCAAGAAAGAGTCACACACATCTCTTGGAAATAGACTACAGGAGATCCTCCATAGGTACCTAGACAAATATTCAATTTTCCTCCAGAGTGGCCAATTCTAGGTTTTACTTTTTATTATTTAAAAAATAAAGGTCTTTTAATCTCTCTCTGGATCTATTTTCATGGTCATATAAGTTGTTTAACCAACAGAGGGTCCTGAGAGTATCCAGAACAATGTCCACCTTTAAATTCAACACAACAGAACCCCAACTCAATTTCCTGACACTTTCTGAAATGATTAGATGCCTAGTTCAACAAGGATCTTGGAAACTGATCTCATTCTTCATGAAGAATTAAAAGTCTACATCAATGAAGAAAACAAGATAGAGTAGAGTGATGGTAGGAGTTTCTACTCTTACCCCCAAATCCCAATGAACTCCTGTGTTTCTATAACACTGTCCTTCATTCCTTCACAATAGCATGCCTTATTTCAGAAAACAGGAGCATTGAGGGAGGGGTAAGGACAGTGGGATTTGTAAAATAACTAAATTGGGCACAAGCTGACTGAGTTCAATGGTGTTAGGCCACATTAAGTGCAAGAAAAATGTTAACCAAGAATTTCTCCCCAGGGATTTCCCTTGTATTTCTCTGTGGGTATTCAAAGTTCCAGACACATTCCTTCTTTGAACAGTATCCATTGTGGTTAAGGGTCCGTCTCTCTTATGTTGAGGAACAAACTAGTCTTTGACATGGCCGTGTATCTTGAAGTCCCTGCTCTGGGCTCTTTGCCTCGGTTGACACGCACTGATAACCACTGTGAACATTAAGAGGGCCTCATACTGAGGCTTATATATAGGCAAGGTAAAGGATGGCATTTGAGAGTATATCCCCTGCCCAGTTTTGAGAACCCAGCTGCCCATACATTGTAGTAAACAGCAGGAAGAGGAGGGCTTTTATCCTGAGTTTTGAATCTCTTTAGGTTGGGGGATTATGCATTTTGAAAAGAATTCAGACCTTTGGGAAGTGGGAATTCATTTTTCCCAAGCAAAACAATTTGAGAGAAAAATGGTCCAAGATGCTTCGAAAATGTTTCAAAACAATACACGCCCTATCCAAAACTACATGGATTAAATTCTTTTTAATACCATCAAGTAACTCCTCTCTGTTGTGCTGTTTTCTCGAAATGGAACTGATGCTAATGTTTTTAGCTTACTATATTACTAAATAGGCTAGATGGAGGCTGCCTCCAAATATGTCAGATGCCTAAAATGAGATAGTTTTAAAAATAAAAATGTACATGGGAATGGCTATGTGTAGAGTTTCATACATTTAAAGTTGAAAGGGACATTGGGCATTATCTAGTTCAACCCTCTCATTATACAAATGAGGAAACTGAGACTTAGAAAGATGAAAGGTTTTAAATCCATATCTTCTGACTCTAAATTTAGTATTCTCACTAAGGCAATAGGCTTCACGGACCTGAAAAGTAATTTCTTTTGTTTTTCATTTGTTTCAGTCCATGTCTGACTCTTCATGAGATCTCATTTGGGGGTTTTCTTGGCATAAATACTAGAGTGATTTGCCATTTCTTTCTCCAGCTCCTTTTACAGATAGGAAACTGAGGCACACAGGGTAACATCAACAGGGTCACACAGCTAGGAAGTGTCTGAGATTTGAACTCAGGAAAATAGTCTTTATGACTTCCAAGCCAAGTATTCTATGTTTTATGGTGCCACCTGGCTACCCTGTTGAGAAGCAACGATAATTATTATAAAAATAACAACAATAACAATAACAACATAGAACACTTACCATGTACCAGTTACTGTGCTAAGTGCTTTACAATTTTTATCTCATTTGATCCTTACAATAACCCTAGGAGAATGGTGCTGTTGTCCACGCTCTGGGCTCTTTGCCTCAGGTGACACACACTGATAACTACTGTGAACATTAAGAGTCCATTTTGCAGGTAATGGAAACTGAGCTAAATAGAGATTAAGTGACTTGCCCAAGATTACACAGCTGCTAAGTATCTGAAGCCACATTTGAACTCAGGGCTTTTTCCAAGGGGCTTTTCCAAGCCCTTATTGCTCTATTCACTGCACCTCTTAGCTGCCTTTTTCAAAATTCCCATGTTTAAAATATCTAATGTAAATAGCTCTTTGGTCATTTCTTTACACTCAAATAAAGACATTCTAATAATCCTTATTAATTTGAATTTCTTTGTTTTCATCACTTTTGCCATTTTTATTTTTCCATTCTTTCCATAATATATACTCAGGGCATCATTATTGGTCATAAGCATCAAGGAGTGAATAAGTAAACATTCATTAAATACCTAAGATACATGTGTTAAGCATTGAAATACAAATACATGAAAAAGACAGTCTCTGCCCTCAAAATCTAAGAGAGAAGACAACATACAAACAACTATAGACACATAAGATATAGATGTGATAAACTGGAAACAATCAACAGAAGGAAGGTGTAGGAATTACAAGGGATAGGGAAAACTTCCTATAGAAGATAGAATTTTATCTGGGACTTGAAGGAAGTCAGAAGACAGAAGTAAGGAGGGAGAGCATCTCAGGCATTGAAGGTGGAGAAAATGGCTCATCTAGACATTGTCTTGTTCTAGAAACTAAAAGGAAGCCTATGTCATTAGATTAAAGAGTAGGGGGTAGGGTGTCAAGGGAAGGGGGTGGAATGAGAACAGTAAGACTGAAAAGGTGGAGAAGGGCAGTAGTAGGTTATGAATTGTTTTGAACATCAAATATATGGTTTAAATTTTTATCCTGGAGGTGATAGGGAGCCACTGACATTTAATGAGTAAGGTGTGACAAATTCAGATGTGTACCTTAGCAAGATCATCTTGATAACTGAGTGAAGAGAAATATTAGAGAGGCAAGAGATTTAAGGCAAGGAGACCTACCATCAGGCTACTGCAATAGTCTGGGCATGAGGTGATGAAGGTCTGCACCTGGTGATGACAGTGTAAGAGGAGAGAAAGGGGAATATATAAGAAATCCTTATGAAGATGAAAATCAACAGGCCTTAGTAATAGATTAAATATGCAGAGGAAAGGATGATACCTAATTTACAAGTCGAATGACAAAGAAGATGATGATTCCTTTAAAAATATTAGAAAAGTTTGAAAGGGGAGATTATTTGGTGGGAAGGAGGCTGAATTTAGTTTAGGACGAATTAAGATATATACAAGACATGCATTTTGAGATATCTAATAGGCATTTGGAAATATGACACTGGTGGTCAACAAAGAAGTTAGGGTTAGACAGGCAGATCTGAGATACATTGCATACTCTATATACTACTTTGTTTTAAATATATAATATTATATATTATAAAATACATAATATAAATATAATATATAGACTTTGTTATAAATCAGAAAGCAAGAGATGCCTTGGAAGAAGAGAAAGTGCAGACCAGTAATATAAATGTTTTTATTGACATCCTATTCTCTTCCCTTGTTATTGTCTAGAAATGAATGGTCTTTGAAGGTTATAACTGGAATGTGCTGGCAGGTTCTACCAAGTTGGAAAAGGTCTGATTATGAGTCTTCTGATAGATGGCAGGAGTATCTAAAGTCAACTTCACCAATATTGAAGCGGTTTACTACCCAGTTGACCTCAAGGGGATGATTTTTTTTTGCAACAGCAACACTGAAAGGTTATATATAAAGTTATAGAAGGGATGCAATCATTTTTGTGGAGGGTATAACCACACTGAATGAAATGATAGCTCCTTACTTTCACAAAGCCTTGTTTTGGGAAGCATGCTTACTGACATCCACTCTGACTGAATCAAAAGATCATGGGAATTCAGTTGTATTTTAAGAATTTACTGAAGAGGGATGTGTTTCAGAATTTTTTAAGATATTTGATGAAAAGTATCAATACAGAACCTAGAAATTCTGTAGAAATAACAGATTATGCCTTCTAACCTTTCTGTGTTCTGGATTATGAATAAAGAATATCCAGAAATTATAATTATTTCTACAAAACTACCCAGTGTCTGGCTTTACATTTTAAATTAGAGCTTTGAAACTTGATTTCCTCCCTGGTTTCATCTGCATTTCCAAGACAGATGAAATTTCAGGCAATCTGGGGCTATAATCATCATCATCATTGTCATTATCATCATCAAGCTAAAAGGTACCAGAATGAGAAGGGATTTAAAGGGAATAGATCTGACAT